>NW_008611949.1:0-50394 GCF_000691845.1 Merops nubicus | reverse complement strand
GTGAAGAGAAAGAGAAAGGGGTAAAAGCAGACTTGTAAATGTGCATTCAGTTCATCCATTTTATCTCCCACTGTATGAAAAAGAATGCTATATTTTATGTTATTATTTTTATATGGTGAGAGAAAGAAGCTGTATGCAAAAATATGGTATGGCATCCTGCATTTTGTACAGAACATCTATATAATGGCATAAACTGAGTAGAAAGCATACCATCATTGCTACAGAAATACTTCAGAGAAATAAGTATAACCTCTTTGCTGGCATTTTAAACTATTTCAGAGAAGTCCAGGTCTGATTTAGGGTCCCATCCTTTACCTTTAGATTCCAGTGGACCTTGATCAAGCCCTTCAGTAACTGAGAACACAAAAGATAACACAAGAGGTACATGCATGCCTTCTCTAAAACTGATAATGCACAAAGAAGCATTTTACTTTTTTCCTCTAAAGGTTCTGATTTCACCCTCTCCACATACATAGCCACTCCTACCAAATTAATGGGACTTTTTCTAATTCCAAAATAGGAACATGTTTATATAGCCTACTAAATAAATGTGCTATATTTCACATACCCACCACACCCCAAAATACTGTATCTACTTTTTATGCCAAAAGTCAAGGGAACTGAGTGTTTATAAGCGAGTGTTATAGAAGGTACAGGATGTGGACCCAACAATCTGTATGCAAATTTAATACATGCCTAGAGATGTTATTCCAAAACCTAGTATGGTAAAATCCTGGCTCCACTGAAGCCTGTAAATTTCCATTGACTTAGATGGAACCTGGATTTCCTCCACATAATTTTCTTTCTGTATTATAGAAATACTAACCAAAGCTATTGAATTTTAGAGGATGAAAGTACTTCTGTAAGTACATTGATGGCATAACAGAGCATTTCTTTGAAAGGTGGGGTTGTTTTTTGTGGTGTTGTGTTTGTTTATTTGTTTTCAAAAAAACTTCTGTTTCCCTATGGAGCTTGCAGGACTTTTACCAAAAGTAATGGCAGAATTATGTCAGCTTTTATAAGAACAAATATTAGATAATTTTGGAGTTTATTGGAGTTTAGTTACAATAAGCTATTGGAGTTCAGTTAAGTTACCTCAATAACAAAACAGATTCCATTTTAGTTATTAGAAAAGGATACCAGTATCATAAGTTTCTGATTATACATCAAACTACCACTGAACTGGTCTTTTGGGGTGTATCCCCTAGCCTCTCCTTGGCTCATCTACTTTGAGTGGACAAATAAAGACCATTGTGGTAGGGTTGCTAAACTGTTTACTTAATTCTTTGTAGAGTGCTTCAAATGTATATTGCAAATATGTGTGGTAATATTACTGTCAAAAAATAAGATGAGTTTCCCAGAAAGCCAGCTGTCACATACCAGAAATATTTCTTCAATGCCATGCAAATCTGTGGCCTCATGATCATTTAGGAAGCTGTGCGTATCAGCAGAAACAACAAAGCAATTAATTATGGCTGACAACTTTTTTTTTCCACATGTAAATCAGCATCTCAAGAAATCTTTCTTTTTAAAAGAAAAAACAGGCAAAATGTTTTTGTGAGATGATTATATAACTCATATAGAATTTCTGTAATTTTTATATCAGTGTGTCAATGAAATTATTGTCCTAATTATACATTTCTAGGTACTAAAAGTTGTGGCTTTGATGAGTAAAATCCTTCTAAAATCACCTGAGTAATCTTTCATATGTTTTAATTAAAAAAAAAAAAAGGTGGGATTTAACTCTTCTCTGAGTTGTTTGGAAAAGAATCTGAAAAAAAAAAATATACTGAAGTGGTTTTTTGCTATCTCAAACAAGTAGTTGATAATCCTAAATTCTAAATTGGACTTCCATAAACAACTATTGAAATATTTTGACCCCAGACAACATAAAGCTTGGATTTATTTGAAAATCTTTAATTTAGCATATTCTGACTGAAGGAATTGCGTGGATCAAAGGAGCTGGGTTGGACACAGCTCTAATTCAGATTGATTAGAAGGACACAGAGTTCCTGAAGGACCTGAAGCCTTTGGCAGGTTATGTATTTAATTCCATAATTTTTCAGGTATACTTTTGCAGCCTGCTGTTCTTCTTGCTTGCGCTCTCTTTTCGTCTCATTAATAAAGTTAGAAGCAGAAACTCCTTCAGACATTCTCTCCATAGGTTTGCACAGTTGACAGTATTCCTTTATAAATCATCTCTCTGTGTAAGCTTTCATTTTGGTTCCTTGAAAGGGGTTTTCCAGCCTGTCTGGTGACGCATGTGGTGCGTTGCCAAGCAATAATGGAAATGAACCCATCAACTCATGGTTCCCTTCCCAGGATAATCTGCCACCCCATCTGCGCGTCTGCAGCAAACCTCTGCTATTGCAACATCTGCCCAATGGTTATTATAGGATCCATTTAATATATGCTAGAGGAGCCATAACCACCGCTGTGCCTAGATGGGATACCAATAAGGCCTCAGCAGGCATGCCAGAGCAGCCTCTCCAGGGGATTGAATTGGAGCCAGATTCACCACAGTCAGTTAAGTACACATTCCTTTGGTACATGTGTGGCTAATCTACTTTTAATTGAGCCCCATTGTTTTCATATATTTAGTAAATAAACGTGCATAGGTACAAAAGCTGCTGCTTGTTGACAACACAAACAGTCTGCAGCTTGCTGGAGCTTTGGACAGGCACCCTTGGCAGTAGATGTGGTAGAGCGTATTTAATGCGCAGACATATTTCTTTGTGCTTTTTGCCTTTCTTAGGGGGGTTTTGTTTTTTTTTCTTTAACATTTCCTCGATTTTGGTGTCCCAGCAGCCTATTCTGGGTGATTATCACAGCTGAGTGTAGGTGCAAACACAAGGTCTTGCTCCACACAGAGCCATCTGTGTGCCAGCATTGTTAGCGGGTATAAACTGGGTTTTGTTTTGGTTTGATCTCCCTTTTTTGATTAATATTAAGCCTCTTTAAACTGAGCTAAAAAGGCAGGAGGGTTCTGTCACTGTGATGACTCTTTTATTGCCTTACTGGGAAGAGAGAGACATGTCATTCACTTTTCACCTGACTTTAAAAGAACCAGCATGATACATTTTATTTTCCCTATTGTTATTCAATATTCAGCATATAACATTTAGAGAAAACTTAACATCCTTTGTTTGCTATATTAAATAATAGTTGATTGCCAAAAGAACAGGGCCACTTCAAAACAAGGTTCAGTCACCTACTTCCCTTTTTTTTTTTTTTTTTTTTTTGGAGATGGTTTTAATTTGCTCTGTGTTGCTTGTAAACTGCTCTGGGAAGAAATGTCCACATCTGGGCCATTCTCTTGCTCCTGTCGCAGAGGGATGAGAGATGTTTGGGGCAGTTGCTGGATCAGCACTTTGCTTGGATCCATCACATCTCCTGTAGAAGCACAGAGGAGCTGCCCAAGAGCTATACCCCTTCCTACCAAGCCTGATCCTGTTCTCACTGTCACTTCAAGGAAGAGAGGGTGAATTGTTGGCAAAGACACTGGTCTCCTCCTTCTTACCTTAAAAGCGGTGCAAGAAGTTTCTACTAGCTGGATAATCTTTGCTGGTGCACATTTCTAGATGGCAACTCTTCTCCTGGCAGGTGGTTATGTATCTGTAATTGGCCTCGTTGTGCCAAATTTATACACCCCAATATTCCATTCCTGACTAGAGGCTCCTGCTGTGAGGCAGCTCTCAGCCCATCCTCTTTGCAGTGGGGGATGCTGCATCTGTTCATCAGGATGCTGTCCTTCATCTTAGAAAAGTCTCAAAGTGACATCTAGTGGAATACCTGGTCTCTGTGGGGAAATTTAATTAAACCACAGTCCCTTTATACCAGCACAAATATTGTGAAGGAAAACAACTCAACTCCTTTGACATTTTTGCAAATAGGTTCAGTGGAAACTGCTGTGTTTACTTTAACTGACATTTGTTTTTTCAGTCAATTATCTCTCAGTCTTTTTTTCTTCCATAATTTATTACATGCAGCTCAGCCATAATAATAAATACAAAGTTGTTTCTCCTTTCTGTTGTTGTCTTGTGGACTCTGCTAGGAACAAATGAAATAAAAATGAGTCTCCCTAATCTCCTTTGCTTTCCCATCTCTGTGGTAGCCTCTAACTGTTTATTATGGACCTTAGCAGTCTCATATAAAGCAGAGTTTAATCCCAAATGTGAACAGAAGATTAGTCTGCAACTCTAGTATTTTTTCCTCATGCTTGGATCCTTCTCCAAACTACATTAAAGTCGCTAAGAGGGTTTTATTTTACTCGGTGGTCTTTGGAGCAAGCCCTTTAACTGTAACACTTACACAGCTTTTTGCCAGATGACACCTTGCTGACTTAGTTGTTTCCTCTGAACTAGAAGACAAACACTCCACCTTGATGCAGTTCTTCTCACTTTTAAATGTGTTCAAGAATTTCAAGAAATCTTTAGAATTCTCCAAATAAAATCTACCCAAAAACTCTAAACTGTAAAAGGAGGGCCCTTATAATGGGGAGTGGAATCACAGGCTGGACTTCTGCAAATGTTTGCATTGATTTCAGTGCTTGGGCTGTAGCCAAAGCTGCAATGACAAATTATTTTTCTAGCTCTTCAATCATGAGCTGCTGGAATAGAGGAGAAACATGAGTTTTGGGTTGTTTTTTTTCCTTGCTGTTCAAGAATGAAAATAATATGTTTGCAAGGGCAGAGCATGTTCCTCACAACTCTTAGGTATGCAGCAGCTGTGCTTTAAGTGATTTAGGAAAAAGCAGTGAAACAACAGAGCATACTATGCACTCATTTAATCCATCAGGTGCTGTCATGCTGCTACTTTTCTTTGTGCACAAAAGTAGTCTGATCTTTAATTTAAAACTTTCATCAAAGCAAACCAAATATTTTACAGCCAAAAGTCTTCAGCTGGTCAGTTTTTCTCAAAACATTTCCATTTTCTGGACAGTAATTTTTCATAAAATCCTATCAGTTGAAAGCTATTTTACTTCCTTTGTTCTTCGTAAACAGCAAAGGAGCACCTCATGAGCTACATGAAGTTTTATATTCCATCTGGGAAGCTCATCAGCCATCCGCAGAAATGAGGCTATTTAAAGTAACAGTAAATAGAGATGTGAACATTTGGAATTTGGAAAGCTGAACACACTGGAAAGGAGTTCTTTTTCAAAGTCCTTTTCAATATGGCTTTTGCCATTTGATTCTGTAAAATTCCTTTATGTTCGGTCTCCCAAATAATCAGGAAAACAGGAGGACAAAATAAGGGAGGAGGTAGAAAAAGCAATAGGAAATCAACATAAAAATCAGTGGTATTTTATAAGGGCATAACAGTGTCAATGTTTTAACTCCGTGTGCTTAAAAGTTCACATCCATCTAGCTTAGAAATGTTTCCTTGCCACAAAATGCATTTCACAGAATTATTTAGAAAGCCAAGTACGAAGAGGGATTTCCTTTCATCGGTTTGACATAATGAAGTTTGGAGAACTGTCAAGTTCACAAATCTGTTAATTGGGATATGCTGGGAAATGCCCTTCAGATGACAATTGTCCTTGTGGGCCATGGATTTACTTTGATTTCTGCAGTAAGTTCCAAAGATACCAGTGGAAGGGGTTTGGTATGGCTTTTAGAGGAGAAAAGGAAAAAAGGAAAATCAAAACTAAAAGTGAAAATGTGTTATGGTTTTACTGCACCGTCTCTCCTATGAGCCTGTTTATCCTAGTCTGATACAAAGCCTGTTTTGTACCAGGTATCGATGAAGAGCTTACCTTTTACTCTTGACTGACTCTGATGGGACCTCAAAGAAATTCTCTGACTAACATTAACAGTAAAAGCAAAGCAAAGGACTAACTGGGACATGTATATTTAAGTGTGCCACACAGCGCACATGCAGTCATGCTTTTACTAATGAACGTTCCCAAACTTTTTAACTGTGCAGGTAGGCAAATGCTGTGAGTGCAACCAAACACATTGGTGAAAGTTTGAGCAAATAGTCCTGCTCAGAGGAAAGAAGGGAGCAGCCCAGAGGCTAAAGCTGTCATCCAGGGTAGCATGCTGAAGTAGAGCAGTTGAAGAAAAGAGGAAGAGATCTATAGTCTGAATTAGCGTGTTTTGTTTGACATTTAAACACTTCTCAAATAAGCTTCTCTTTTTCTTTCATTTTTTCCCCTCCCTGACTTTAATTTGGAAAAAAGTGGGCCAGCTTTTTAAAGATCGATTTCACTGGAAATTAAGCATTTGAACAGCTCTAAAAATCTGACCCAGAAAGATCACCTCCAGTGACATTGCAAGCACACCAAAATAGCTGAGCCATCCTACTGCAGCTTCATGGAAAGATGAGTTCAAAGTTTGAGATTCAGCTGCTAATTCTGTATCAAAATTTGTAAAATGATATAACCTTTTTTTATGAGATACTATTTGATAAGGATAATTTTATTAGCTTTAAGTTTAAGGCAATTTGATTAGATGTATTCATTGAGATGTGGAATGACAATTTTAAAATCCCATTTCAGGTTACCTACAGAAATAAAGCAAGGAACGATCATCGTTTCAAACAGGGACATTAGCCCTGGAATTGAAGGCCAGATGCTTCCAGTTCAGATGAACCTAGAGACTAGTAATAGCCTTCTGATTCTAGCCCTGGTATAAAAAAAAAAAAAAAAAAAAAAAAAAAAGGCATGTGACACACACTACTGCATATAATTTCTAATTTCCCAAGAACCAGCTTACTTTTGACCACCAGCAGGGTTTCTTTGTTTTTCATTAGCACATGGCTAAAGCTCTCCGTGTAACCGTATCCAGATTGCTAATGAAAAAATATTGTCTGGAGTCACATATGTAATCTGGAGACTATGAGTATAATGAGGGTAGGGAGCAATGCATCAACCTGTGCACACACAGAGTGTCTGTTACCCATGCCACTGCCACAACTGAACCTATATTGTGTGGGCTTTTTTTGTCAGATGCACGTGCAAATCTGCCTCTAGGTGGAGTTTCCATAGATTAGTGCTTTTGCAGACTTCAAACCCTTTCATTGGTCTTTTTTTTTTTTTTTTTTTTTTTTTGACTCAATGCCCTACCCTCAGTACTGCAAATTTAATTGAATTCTAAATAGCTTAATAGAAATAACACAGGTCCTTATATTCTGTGCAACGTGATACATTACAGCAAAAATGCCTCCATTTTTAACATTCTGCTCCAGTCACAAGTGATGGTCATCATGCACTGTAATAATTTTCAGTGAGGACCGTCACACTTTCTGATGTGGTTCTGTGCAATAAAAGCTATATGATAAGGCAAGCTAGGCTGCAGATAGTAACAAATCTTCTGTCACTGCATGTAGAGCCACAAAAGCACAGGATCTTGCACAACTACAGAACTACTGTGGTGCAAACACAGGATAGATCCTTCCTGAAACAAGAATAAAACTGATTCAGATGATCTAAGGGCTTCTGAATTCACAGTCTCTTTTACCACTATATGCCAGTAAAGGTGTTGCTGTTGTGAGATACACCGTGTGCTTTTAGGGTTCTGTCCTGTCTTCTGTTTGCTCTCTGCTCTCCCACTGAAGTGCTGGGTTTAAACCCCCAGCCCTGAATGAGGGTTGGCATATGGATGATGTCCACAACCAGGCAAGAAAGACCCTCCTGACTGGTTTTCACTCAGGGTCTGGCCAGCCTTGGGTGGGAACTGATGAGGAGATCACTACCAGGTGGTGCTGCCTTCTACATTAACTTGGAGGTAAGGAAAGAAGCCACCTCTGTAAGAATTGACTCCCCTTCTGGTGATGTTGGGAGGCCTGTCTAAACAGTGGATGTGTTGTGGGGGGATTTTGGCTATTGGAAGGGCTCCCTGACTCTTCACGACAAGAGGAGTTCCCAGGATGTTGAGGCCAGAACATGAAGCTGTCTCTGAGTCCCTACTACATAACTGGGCTCATGGCCTGGCTGCTACCATTGGCTGTGGCTTAGCTCCTTGGCCAGCTCACTCCCTTCTTCATGTCCAGTGTGGTGGGTGAGTGCATTGACTTGTTCCTCCCTCTGGTTGCCTGGCACTTTGGCTCTCTGGTGTGTGATGGGGGAGTGGAGGGAGGAGTTTGGCTGCTTGTCTGACTATTAATGATAATGTCACTCTATATTGGGTAAGTGGTCAACAGAAGACCCATGAATTTCAGTCAGGATTTTATCTACAAATGCCTCCTTTCAGATCAGACCACACCTCATTCTTATGGTAAAGTTGATGCTTGGGGCACAGGGGGAGAAGGAGCGGAAGAGGGAAGCAATTATTCTCCCTATACATAGACATTTCCTTCTTCTCTTCCACCCCTTAGAAGCACAGGAAGTTCATCCTCAAACCATATGGTACCTAGAGATATGCTGTGAGTCTTGGGGGAATGCCAGGGCCCAGCAGTACCCTTAGGGGCCAGCGGACCCATCACCTCAGCTCCTCTCCCCAGCTTTCCGTGGCATGGATTCCTTCACAAATTTCCTTATCACACTTCTGCCAGTGCATCTCCTTCCTGGCCTGCAACACCTGTGCTGCATTACAGGGCAGAAAACAATACCCACACTGAGACAGGCAAACTGTATTTCATTTGTCAGCCTTGCTCAACTCCAGAAAAGCCACTGGAATTAATCCACTCTGCAGCCTTTGATAGTCTGTTGCTGAGAGACTGGGTGGAGCTACTGGGGGCACACCAGGAAGGCTTACCTCAAGGCCTTTATATCAAGGTTTGAGGGCACCAAGTTACGTTTGAACTGAGCAGAAGTAATTGTTTCATTACTGTGATGTGCTATTTCTAAGCTATCATTTGGCAGTGATGTAATCAAAGTCACTTGACGTGAAATTGGCGGGCACACAACGGTTTGTCTGCTTTGGCATTTGTGATCCACTTTGTTAGTGGGACCTGCTTATAATTTAGAATATTTTATTTCCTTCAAAGTGGCATAGTTTTGAAAAATAGCATGTGATGCACTAATAAATTATTCAGTCTTCTGAACAGCCTACATGAAAAGCACATTTTTCCCTCTGCATCTGGCTAGGCATTTGCAACTGTTTCTCTTGGATCTGTACCGCAGCGCACTTAGCCATGGTTTCGTGACCTCCAGCAAGGATTAATGCAATATGTTGTGCATGGAACTGCTAGAGAAGGTCACTTGGAATTGTAGGCTGGTGCGACATGTGGCCGCCCACCTGCTCAGCGCTGTTAGCTGCAGGGAGCCTGTTGTTCTGTGTCTCCAAACTGTAGTGAGCTCATGCACTGCAAACAACAGGCAGAGAGGCTGGTTGTCTTCCAGCCTCGCTGCAGTGCTCAGTGCTGCTGGGTTGGCTGGGGTTATTTCTCACGGGACCAGTAATAGGAGACTACCTACAGTTATTGCAAAGCCACTTATGAAAATCAGAACCTGAGACTGGATTCTTAATTCCTCTCTTTGTGGAGGAAAAGGAGAGCCTGCTGTAACTGCTGGCAACAGGCAGGTCCTTTATCATCCCTGTTGAATATGCACAAGGGATCGGTGCTACTCACACATTAACAAAAACTCAGCATTTGTCTTTTGATTCACTCAAGAAGTGAGTTTGGACATTACTACTTTCTGCTGGACAAAGAGATCAGCTGCAATGCTCAGGACCCCAGTCTAAACCTAAGATGTTCCTGGAGAAGGGACCTCAGGATGGTTAGTGCAAGGGAACTGGTATGTGTTGGCAGCTCAAGACACCATTTTACTTTCTCTTACTCCTGGGAAATGGTGTTGTGCAGTCAGATCAGAGGTAGGAAGAATTATGGTGGAGAATTTTTTTTATTTATTACTAACTTATTGGTTTTATTGTGTACCTGCCTTCCACATTCAGAGGTATATGTAATGAATCAAACAAGTAGCATTTGTACATGAAATCAGTACTGGAGTAGTTTGCAACAACCTGCAGAAAGCCAAATGGTGTCTGTACCCTTAAGCATACTGAGTTTCATAGGCAGGTATACTCCGTTGTTAGGATCTAGATAAACAGTGATGATACAGACTGAAAATAGAGCCACACAAAACATTTTATTTCTGTGACAAAAGCTGCTCACTGTGCCAGAAATATAACCATGGTCACATTCAGCTAAGATATATCAGGATTTTAATGCCCTGGGCTTTAATTTTGATGAAAGACTTCTGCATACCAACAAAAGGAGAAATAATCAGTACTGCCTAGGGTCTGGCATCAGTCAGGCTCAAAACTGTTTCTTTGCCAAGGTAAACACATCTTCCATATCTTGGGAAAGGCTGGATGTCTAATGTGTTGGTACTAGAAGAAAACAAAAATTGGGCATGTTTAGACTAAAATGAGAAGGTTGAATCCTACATGACAAGGAAAAGGTGCATATTCTTGTTAACTCTGACAAATCCAAGAAGGCAGAATCCTCATTAAATATAGGGAATAAAATAATACCAATGGGGGGGGGGGAAAGCCTTACTATTATTTTAATGTGCAATTTAGTAGAAGGAGTATTAAAACACACTGTGATCAAATATGGTAAATTGCAGTCTGGCTACATATATGAGGCACAGATTTAAATGGAGAAAGGTGAGGGAGTGTGTCACCTCTCTCTTCCCACCACCTGCGTCGCCACACTGGGTGAAGTGCAGACAGCACAGTCAAGATCATGCTGTTACCTCCCAGTTCAGCGCGTGCTCTCCTATGGCCATTGCCTCCCTCCATCCCAGCACCACACTGCCAAATGTCTTCTGCTCCAGCCCTGCATCCACAGTGTGGAAGGGCTTTGTCAGTCCTTCCCATAAGAGCACCCCAGTTTCAAAGTAAAACCATCCAGTAAAGCATCATTACCCAGCTGATGTCAGCACTACTGCCTTTCTCTCTTATTGCTTGTGGATGCATTGATACACAGGAACTTACATATACTGAGAGCAAAACTCAAGCCACTTGGTATTATTTTCTCCTGGACTCTTGTCCTGGCTTGCATCCATCCCAGCACAGAACAGGCTGCATAGACTAAAGGTCTTTGGCTTTCACGTACACAAGAAGCACACATTTGTGATAGAGCTAACTGAATCCAGTGAAACTTGGGAGCAAAGAAAACTCATGGGATCAAGGCTGAGAAAGGATCTGACCAAGCAGGAGCAGCTACTGCCAAAATAATTTGGGAGTTGAGGGAACACAACTTTTTGTCATCTTCTGAGCAATGAAGCTTAGGTTGCTCATATCGCATACTCCAGCCCTTGACCGTGTGTCAGCAGATAGCCAAAGGATGATATTTCACAGCTCTGCAGTAGCTAGGCTGACCTTCTGCAAGGCTTTTAACCTTGAGCTAATAAGTATTGTCCTTCAAGGGGTAAAACATTTAAGTGCAGCTGTTTACTATTTACACAAAGAGACTGACATGTGAGTCTTCCCATCATGCAGTTTGGCCCACGTGAACATTGTTCAAAAACAAAAGAGGAAAAACGGTTCAGATTTTATTACATTTACAATTTTTAGAGGGCAGATTGTCCTCAGCTGTCGCTTGTGAGCTCTTTCTTGAGCTTTGCTCACCGTCAGAGACAATATTAATTCTTTCAGTCATTTTCTTTTCCATTTATTGTTCAACACTAAACTATGAAAAATGGACACTGATGTAATGATTGATCATGAAGCTGGGGGTTGAAAGTGAAGGCTAGAACTGTTGGGCTGTATATGAAAAGGTTTTTGGGTTTTTTTCCTTTTTTTTTAGATGATAATATATTGTTTGTGAATGGGTTATTTATTAGAGCCATGTGTAGCCTAAAAGGTTTGTAAAGATGATTACTAAAGTATATCCATATGTGGAATGTGTGTGCATATTTGTAAACTTGGCAATTTGTCCAGAATTTTTTTAAGGTTTGTATGAAAAAGTTCTCTGAAATTGTGTAGGGTTATTCTTTTTCTTAATAGTAGGCAATATATTTTCAAAGCTATTGTGCTTTGCGTAACTTATGCTTTAGTTCTGACATCAGATGCATATGTACTGTTGTATACTTCTAAAATGATGAATATTCTAAATATTTGATAGTCCAGCATCAATCTTAGAAGAAAATTGCTTCTTTGCCAGCATATCATATTCTCCAAATATTGTATTCGATCAGATACAGACCTCTTAATGCATCTGTGTTGGAAAGTAACAAGAACTGGGCATGACTAAACTACCATTGGAGATCTAAGCTCTTTCTCATAATGAAAATTGTCAGCTTTTTGTTAAATTTTGGAAATCTGGGGTACCAGATTTTTCTTAAAGAAACTTTTGGCCAAATCGCACTCTCCTGTGAGTTTTGGAAGTGGAGGCTCAGACAACAAACAGATACTTGTTTCCTGCTCTGAACTAGTGGGTCTCAATGTAGACCTGTTG
The DNA here is from genome assembly GCF_000691845.1 of Merops nubicus. Classification (NCBI taxonomy): domain Eukaryota; kingdom Metazoa; phylum Chordata; class Aves; order Coraciiformes; family Meropidae; genus Merops; species Merops nubicus. The sequence goes on along the minus strand of NW_008611949.1, from coordinate 38,046 downwards.
CACTACTGTAAGGAAAGAGGCTTGGCAGTAGCGTTGGTGGGGCTGAGAACAGGACTTCTTCTGTCACATGTTCCAGGACACTGCAAATGTTAACCAGAATGGGTTCTGTTGGGTCTGACAGCATTAAATCAGGCTTTTACAAGATCTAAGCACCGCACAAAGAGGAACGTCCTGCAGTGCACCTCAGAGGCAGGCTGCTATCTATTAGTCTCATTTTGAAGGAAATGAGGGAAGCAGCACAGGCAGGTGCTCCCTAGCAAGGCAGCATGAACATAAAAGGAAATCCACGAGCTCACACTGCAGAGAGGAAACGGGCTTGTAACTCAACATTGACAACAGTCAACCAGTGGAAAGAAACTCAAGGACTTGTGTGTGCAGCTCAGTTCAGGCCCAGGGCTTGGTTGGTACTTTGCAGAAATGCACAATTATCTGCAATGATCTCCCCTCACTGCTGTTCAGAGCTGTGCAAAGGCACCAGACTTGTAGCTTCAAGGTTTCCATAGCAGCACTATGCTGTGGCTCCATGGATCACCCTCTGAAGCCCATGTGTTAAACTTTTTTTTTTAAATATTTTCCAGTACGTGCATAAATGTCCAAGCAACAAAAGGAACAGGTAAAAGTGACTTGGGAAAGCAGACTTAGGTCCTCTCCATGCAGTTGAGAGTTTATAATTAAGGAAATAGGGATTTGATTAAATTATGTATGCACTTAAGTGCCTTGTTTTATCAAGGCATAAATATTTATTTACAATGCTCATATTAATGAAGGCAAGGGTCATTTAAATTAATTTTCAGGTTGCCAGAATGCCTCACTGGTTTGGATTGGAATTAAGAAAGATCAGAAAGTCATGTCACAAATACACCAAATATATAAAATACAAGTTTACTAAAGAAAAAGATCTAGTAAACAGACCAATCTGAAACGCAATGAGAAACTTAAAAGGGATTTGGAAAGTCAAACATTGGAAGCTATGGTTTGCTTCTCATGTTAAAAATAGCACCTCTTTCACATCTCCTTAGGATCAGACTTATTTCAAACAATTCTAGTTTATGGAGACTCTTCTATGGAAAAAATATTTAATATATTAATTTTCCTTTAGGCAGACACTTCAGCTGCAGTAATAAACCATACCTGAATTTTATGAACTAATTAGTTTTACATCAAAGCTATGGTTTGGCTCATAGAGAGTTTTGTGTTATAACCCAATGTGGAAAAAATATTTAGAAACAGGGAAGCTTTTAATTCCTAAAATATACAGTAAATGTCCTTGATGAAGGTATAGGGTGTCTTGTCAGGGATACTGTTATTTATCTGCAGGTAACTGTTATTTTTGGGGAGCAATTTAAATATTTAAAATTAGTAGCAAATGGGTACATGGGATAGTTGTAGATTTTTATAGCTGAAAGCTGTGAAAACATATAACTAGGTTCTGATTCTTCATCTTGGTCATAACTAGTCTCTAATTTTGTAACAACAGTTTTATGGAGGAGAGTTGTGGATGGTTTTGCAGCAGTTGTGGGTGTGATTGATGCCAGTTGAAAAGTCTTCAGGGAAGGCTTGTTTCATTTTAGTCAAAGATCAGCAGTGGTTACACAGGGTTTAAACCATTACTGAGTACTTAAAAATTTCTCACCAGATGTCTGTATGATTGTTTTCTAGCCTGATGTTTAATTGGGCATCTAAGAAGTGTCAGTGGCCCTATAATTCTTTGTCATCACAGAAATGAAAAGTAAATCCTCACTAAATTCATCAAATGAATCCTTGATGCATCCCGTTGTTTGATATCTTGCAATGTGGAAAATTTACCATTCTCGTTCTGTCTTGGATTATTCTTTCACCCATGTGACCATTTACTTTCATAACTTTGTTTTGTGACTGTCTAGGACTTCATCAAATTATCTAAATCAATTTGGGCTTCTTTGTGTTAAATCATTGCAGCTTGTCCTTTGTACACTGATGTGGACAGGCACAAAACATGTTGGTGGTTACTACACTGTAATACTTGCTCCTTCTCCCAGGCGTTTATAACTTCTGCCCAAACTTTTATTACTGCCTGTTAAATTATAGCAATCCCATTAATGCCTAACATGTGACATTGCTCTCCTGGAATTGTCACTATATGCTGGTCGTCTCCCAGCTGCTGTTGCATAGTTCGCTCTCTTTTTCAACTATTTCAGATGCAGGTCTGGGTTAGATGGAGCACCAGAAGTTCTCCAGCATTATATCAATGCTTTCCTGTCTTGCCTAAGCTGTGTATGGGGTACCCATTTTTCCTTTTGGCTAGCTGGCCTTGTACGCTGGGAGAGAAATGTAACAAAGAAGATTACTTCAGAAACGCTTTCACAACTTCTGTTAGTCATCCATCCAGATTTACCATTGTTTCCAGTATGAACTATAATCACTATATCCATTTTTCTTTTGCATACTACTCCTCCAGCACACATGTATGATTTATTTTATTTGCTTTGCTGAAGTTAAAGGTTCTTGGCATTTGAGAAAGTAAGTGTTGGCATTCCCAGTCCTGTGATCGTCAAATACAGATAAGTATTCCCCTGCAGATATTCAAGGAGAGTTATGTTTCTTGCTAGCTGAGCTGATAGGGTTGCAAATATAAATGCAATATAAACAGAGGGTTTGAAAGCAAGAATGAACAATTTCTTCCCTTTTCCATTTCAAACGTTATATGAGAATGTCTGTCCCATTACTGGTAGTTTTTTGCACAAAAAAACCCCACCAGATTTCTTTCAGACAGAAATGATACATCTTTTGCTTGTAGCTCTCTCTATTAAAGAATGGTATCAGGGAAGAAGGAGCATTGGGTAGTAATAACAATCTAAGAGTGCTTACAAAAGCATGTATGACATTTCTCAGAAGAATGTGACATAGTTACAAGGTCACCTTTCGGTAGCTACTGTATTATTGGTAGACCACATGTCCTCTTGGCGTGGCAGTAGGCATTCCCTTTTTACAGAACTGCACCTTCAGCAGAGTGAAAAACACCAAGAGCAACGATATTCAAAACATGAGATACACAAACAGAAGTCTCCCCAGTGAATTGCTTTACTTCCTGTAGCTATGGTCTAAACTGGAGGTCTGAACAAAAGTCATGTGATCAGGCTTTTTCCCATATCCTGGACTGATGAGGACTGCAGAAGCTAAAAAGGTTGCAATTTTAGTTCCCAATTAATACATTTAGTACTTATTTACTTTAGCAAAGTTTTGCAATGGTCTTGGTAGTCAGTGTAGCCCTTGCTTGGCTGAGTATTAATGGCTAAATTTTAGGACCACTAGAGAGCTGGGGATGAGAGAGTGAGACAGAGGAAAGGAGGAATCATCCTAAGTCTGAAGAGATGTATAGTCATCAACAAGGTGAGGAGAAAGTAATGAACTATTTGAAAATATCTAAAAAGAAGCAGTTGGATGAAAGCAGAGGAGGATAGGGAGCTTCTCCCTTCCCCAAAGTGTTTCTAGGAGATCACAGCAATGATTTGATAATCAATGCATTTTCTGCATTTTCCATCTTTACGGATTGACTGGCACCTTCCAAATAACCACAATGTGAACTCGTAAATGGGCTGCACCACGCTACTCTAGACATGAGCACAGGCAACACTTCATAAGGGATTTGCTTGCTGAAAAGGCCTAGGGTTGCATGTATGTGCAAACTGGACAGAGAGGCTATTGTTTACTGAATAAATAACTGATTCCAACAAGATACTGGTGATAATAAAAAAACCAAATTGCATTTAGTAACTTGGTAACAGTTCCACAGGTGTCTGCGATTCAGGATGCTAACAGATGCAGCCTTGTATTGTACAGTGAAGAACAGCAACATCCTCTCATATCTCTAACAATAGCATACTTTTCACAGAATCATAGAATAATTTAGGTAGCAGGAACCTCTGGAGTCACCCTGTCATATCCACTCTTCAAAGCAGAAGAGACTAGCTCAAGTTACTCGGAGCCTTGTTGAGTATTTCAGTAATTCAAGTTAGAATTTCGTTTAAATGTAAGTTGTTCCATGTGATGCCACCAGGTCCACTTCTTGTATGCCTGTTTTGCTCCTGGATAATTCCAGCTATGTCAGTCAAGTTACTCCTCTTCTACACTGCTTTGAGAGGAGAATGGCTTTGAATAATTTGCTGTAACACTGCACAGGACTCTCAAAGAACCCAAGAACTGATAAAGCTCATGTTAGGGAACTCCAGACTGGTTTTTTAGAACTTCTTCAGATGAATGGTGAAGAAATGGTTGTTTCCAAAGCCTACATGAGGGATTCTGCTACTTTAACTGCAATAGGCCCTTAAGCAAGCCAAATTCTTTTCTGTGCTAAGTGTGGCTTGTAATTATGTGAAAGAAAATTAGGCTGGAAGCAACACTTATAAAGAGGGAAATGTAGAAGGGTATGGCTTTAGCTGTGGATGGTCTACACCTGCCTGCATGCCATCCTTACTTTAGTTCTGGCCTGTATATATGGCACAATGACTGCCATATTTTTTGCAAGAAAAGTTACGATTTTTCTAACAGACTTAATTTGAAGTCAGAGCTTAATGCAGAAAACAGTGTGTCCAGTAGCAGGGAAGTGATCGTGCCCTTGTATTCAGCACTGGTGAGGCCACAGCTTGAGTACGGGGCTCAGGTTTGGGTGCCACTGTGTAAGAAAGCCACTGAGGAGCTGGAGCAGGTCCAGAGAAGGACAGCAAAGCTGGTGAGGGGTCTGGGGAACGTGGCTTAAGAGGAGTGGCCGGGGGAGCTGGGGTTGTTTAGTCTGGAGAAGAGGAGGCTGAGAGGAGACCTTACTGTGCTCTACAACTACCTGAAAGAAGGTTGGAGTAAGGTGGATGTTGGTCTTCTCTCCCAGGTGACTAGTGACAGGACAAGAGGAAATAGGATTAACTTGCACCAGGGGAAGTTTAGATTGGCTATTAGGAATAACTTATTTCCTGAAAGAATGGTGAGGCATTGGAACAGGCTGCCCAGGGAGGTGGTGGTGTCGTCATCCCTGAAGGAGTTAAAAAAAAAGTGTGGAAGTAGTACTTCAGGATATGGTTTAATTCTCATGGTAGTGTTGGGTTGATGGTTGGACTTGATGATCCTAGAGGTCTTTTCCAACCTTAATGATTCAAGGATTACCAGCATTTACTGCAACAAATGGAAACAGTGAACATGTCACTTGCCTTCTTGAGAAGCAAATTATTGACTCTTCTTTCACATATTCTAGTGTTAGTCCAAACATTCTTTGCTTCCATAGCAATAATTATCAAATCCTAGATAGGGCAAGAGTGTATCAGGCCCAAGCACAGTTCATATATTCTGCAAATGCTGGAGGGAAAACTGGAGAACACCTGCATAACAACTTTATTACTGAACAGGACTCTTTGTCTAACCTGTCAACCACCCTGCTGGGAATCTCTCATTTTGACACAATAACAAGAGAACCAGTTTTACAAATGAATGTTCAGATGCTGAAAAAAGCAAGTCCCAACTCATATGCTCCACATGTCACCTTTCTGTTTAATAAGCTGTAATTTAGATGCCAGCTCAGTGGAAGTTTCAACCCTTGCATTTTCACTTCCAGTTAAGCACATCAGTGGGCTGAGATGTACATACCCTGCAGCTGTGGCAGTATTCCCTGACAATAGCATAGAAAGGATTAACCACAAACATATTTTAAAATAATTCCTCTTCATTGTTGATTAGTTTTCCTTTTAAAGTTCTCTATTTATTCATTTGTCTTGCTTATCTGGTTTAACACCGCAGTAAAGACATAAAAGAAGCTCCTTTGCAAAGTGTGATAACATAACTTTCACCTTGCAACAACACTGTCCCAAGTTATATTTGCCCAGTCTCTGTCCCTTCATTTTCAGGAAGTTGGGCAACAAAACTGCAGATTTTTTCTTCTAAGCCTGACAAGCCCTGTGCATGTGTCAGGTGTCTGCCAAGTTACCCCATTCATGTTGGTAGGATTTGTAGTCTCCTCCAGAAAAATTGTCTCACTCACTCTGCCTGAGGTGCCTTTTATACCCACAGTTGGAATACATGTGCACGTGCAATCCCTGCAGTTGCAGCTGTCAGATAATGTTGAATGTGGGCCCAGCTTTAGAAAAATTAGCTTTTAAGCAATTTGTAATTGCAACACTTATCAAGGTTTAATGACTCTGCAGCCAGTGACCAGGTTGTGGCCACAGTACACGGAGGTGAATGATGCAAGAAGCCTCCATCATCCCTGTCTGAGGTATTGAACACTACCTCCTACAATGGTAGTCCCCAAAGAGCTTTGAAATCAGGCAGTGCTCCTCCCTTGAAGCATCAGTCCTCCAGCAGCAAAATGAGTGGAGGGACAGATGGACTAAGTAAAATGCAAAGCTCTAACGAATGGTGCTGGGCATAGGGTCAGTCTCTGTTACAGAATGAAACAGGTCAAGCAAGAGGAGACAGTAACAGCGGCTTGAGTCAGCAGTAGGAGTCCAGGTAACAAAGAGGCACAAGGAGAGGGTGACAGGGAAGGACTAGCAGATATTGTGTGATGAAAGGACCAAAAGGTCAGCATGGCCAGTGGGGAGAAATACCAGCCATCTAGGAGTCAGAGAAGAGAGATTTAATGGAATAAGAGAGGAAATCCCAACCCTCTGAGAATGGCAGACTCTTGGTGACAGAAGTGTTTTTCCTGAGTGGTGAGTTGATCAGTTAGGTAGCTTTTGCTGTAGCTTTTGCTGCAGATTTAGTACAGATAGATGAAGCATTAGCCCAAGGAAATTCAGTTGCTGACAGAATCTGTGCCCTTCCTTATGTTGGCAGGCGTAGCTGTGCCTCAACAGGGACGGAACTTTGACAACTTTGGGATGTAGCCAATGGCCACCTGCAACATGTAGTTTCACTACTTGAGACCTTTCTGGGTTTCAGATATGACCTTTATACAGTTTTATTCCTGTCTCTTAAACTTTATTCCCTGCTCTTTCACTGGTCTGCTGTTGATCTTGGATAGGTTTTTTTTAATTTATATATCTCAGTTTCTACATCTGTACAATAAGCATAAAAACTTTTCTAAGAATGATCTATCTACCAATATGTGCAAGCTTTGAACTCAGAAGAGAGAAAAAAATATTTTAATTAGATTAAATTACCTTTTAAAAAATCAAAACATACTTCTAATGCATTTCATTTCCATTTGAAATGCATTTTAACAGGTGGTGTGTATAATTCACTAGATGTGACTTGTCTCTTATCTACCTTATTTTAGTTTTTACTTTATTTGACTGCAGAACGATTTGAATAGAATCCAGAGAATACCAAACCTTTGGTTCATCTGTCTCTGACATTGAACAGTCACATTACAGGGGTCGTGCCTAGCCAACTAGGAGATGTCTATGACAGGTCCCAACTCTTTCTGAAAAACAAGGTTTGCTTACCTGATACTAAAATCTCCCTAGCTCTGACACCCAAAATGGAGAAGCGCACTGAATGTCTGAGAAGCATATGTTCCAAATCAGCTGTCAGTAAATGACCAAGCGAATGCATGGAACAACGTCGACATTCTCCACATATTGCAAATGCATAGACACTTTCTCTTATTTTTAAGTTTTTCCTTTAACACTCATGTTCTGATGGAAACCTCTCCAAAAGCCAGGTACTGTGGTACACAATGGGGGAAATAGCATTGGGAGTGATTGATTGCAAAGAATGGAAGATGTATTGTGTAATCATATGCCGGGAGAAGGAGCAGGCAGCATGACTTGGTTTCCATTTCAAATAAATAGACAGTGGAACAATCAAGGAACTGCCAAAGTAAATGAATTCAGCATGGTTGGAACACCAGCATATCACTGCTTCAGAGAAGGTTTCTGTCACAAGTTATAGCATCAATGGTGAAAGACACAGGTCTTCTGTTTTATTTTTCACTTCCTGAGCCACACTCTGCTCTCTGTTATTCTAACTGACATCTGGAGGAACGCCAGTGAGTTCACTGAAATCAGTCTGGTTTTAAATTATTGTAGCACAGATCAGATTCCTGCCCACTGTCCTTGAACCCCTGAGATATGCAAAATGTGTGATGGACTCTTTCTCATCCAGATTTATACAATGATTTAATTGTTCCCAACAGCTTCTTTACCACATTATGAGCTTTAGGGGAGAAGGCAAAAAAACCTTCTAACTATAAAAAAGTGACAGAAACAAAGAAAAATTAGTTGCTCTCCATGGAAACTGTAAGAGTTCCCAAGGCCATCCTAGAGCACATTATTTAAATTCTTTTAGCTATCATCAACAGTGCAGAACTTCCCTTCCAACATGTCTGAATCTGCATTTGATCCTGTAATTTGAGATATTTTAAATTAGAAGTTGTTGTACTCCTTCACTTTTAGATCTGCCATAGGGCTGCTTGTAAAAGGCTTTGACTTTGCATAAGCTGAATATAAACCTTACAGCATGCACACCCTTGATTGCACCAAACATTGCGTCTTGACAAACTTCAACGGCGTTGCATAGGTGTGTAAGCAAGGATTTACCAACATACTAGGTCATGCACGGCTTGTGTCAGAAGGACAGAGCACTCAAAACAGTATCATGGTCTAATAAATCTTGTTTTATATGAAAGCAAGGCACTCCCTCATTAGCTGAAGGTCATAGATAATAAAGCCTGGCACTTACAATCGTGAAGGTGTTGTACTCCATCTAATTAAAACTTTTAGATATGTAGGCTTTTATGCATACAGAAAGTAAAGTAGAATTTCCCTAAAGGCATAAATAGAAGAGGAAACAAGTCACAGGCACAGAATCTTAATTCTAAATCAGTTCCTGGGCATCAGTCCTTCCCCAGATTCCTGGCCGCACTTTCTAATAATAAAGGAAGAACTGGCATTTCATGCAAAAGAAAAAAGACAAAATAAGCAATAAATCTATCTTTCATGCTAAACCACGGCATAATATTTTGAATACAAAGAGTTTTTTCAGGAATATGAGTAGAAAAGAAAAGCATTGCACCCACTGTGTTAGAATTTACAGAATAAGCCCAAAGTAATTTCTTATTTCTCTTACTATTTCACATCATCTTCCGCAGCACAAAATCACAGAATATGTACAAGCAGCTTTAAAGAACGCTCAGCCCACGGCATATGAGAACATATAACACATTCATCTTATACAGACACTGCATTTCAATGCATCTACTAAGCTGAAAACTTTACTGTTTGGCTTTCATGGTTAATGTATGTAGAAGGGAAACCTAAATCTGACTAATTCCATTTTTTATATTTTTTGTCTTTTTATTCTCCTTCTACCAAGTTTTACTAATAAATGCATACTCCACAATGAAATATTCAAGACTTCATAAATCACAGTTGCGTGAATCTCACTTCAGCTGGGAGTACAAATATCTCTCTTACTTCACACTTGACTGCATGATGTGAGAGAGATTCATAAAAGTCATCTCTCTTGGCTCTGTCCATGCTGTCTGAGGTTGGCTGTTAGAGTGTTTGGAGCACCTATGGTCATATCCCTTGTAATAAGTCACCAACTGAAGGGACGCATAACCTTTGTTTGAAAAATTCCCTAACATCTACAAAGTTAAAAAAAAATTAGGTTTATCTTCAGAAGCATTTTGGAATTTTTCTGCAAGCACAGACTCACCTTTACCTGGCTGAGTTTTGCCAGTGATGGTCAGCAAGGCTCACTTGCAGTAGTGGGAGCAATGCCCACATGTTCTCTGTGTTTGAGATGCAACCTTACAGTGTTTGCCCAAGCAAAATGCCATGGAGCTTGGCTTAAGAAAGAATGTAGGTTAAGGCCTATGTATCTTATTAATCAATAAAGAGAGAGGCTGTAAATTGCAGAGTACAGGTAGTTGACTGCCTGTAGCTTGCAGTTTATAGTCTCCTTTCCTGTTATTCTGTAGGGCAACATCATTAACCAGAAACGTTTAAATCACATATATATTTTTGTGTGGCTGCTCTTAAAATTGAACGCATGTACAATTCTCCTAAGGAAAGAGTTTCTCCATTTCGTTGTACACTAGCTTAGAGAAGGTCCTAGCACTTAATAAATACTACAAACTTTTCAAACCATACTTCACACTCTTAAAACTCTGCAAGCATTGTCTAGCGACATCTGAAAATTACACAGAGAACAACATCCAGTAAAGTGTGTTGCAGATGGCTTTTTATCCTTATTCACTGGCTATCATTTCAGTTCTTCAGGAGATAAGGGACAGAGCAGGCTGCCACCATCTCTGTGGTATTTTGTGCTTACCATCTTGATTTTTTTTTTATGTCAGATTGAAGTTCTTTATTAAGAAGATCAGTCTTAATAAAAGCAACAACTATGGACAAAAATAATAGTATCAAAGAATTTATTTTTCAAGAAATCAGAATGTTCTCCCAGGATGTCTTATGTTTTAAAACAGTGCAATAGACTGGAATAGCTTTTCTTAATAGGCTACATTTGCTTCTGATAAATAGAAAACAGTGAAAATGATAGTGTGGAAAGCTGAGAATTTTTTTTTCCTCAAAGCTAGAGAACATTTAATGTAAGAGTTTGGAAGACATCTTCAGGAGTTGAATAAACAGCCTCAGTTATTTATACTGAAAAATTCCAAAGATTAGGCTTCTGCTTTTTAATGTCTCAGCCCTAAAAGGTGTATGATGTATGTGTTCGGTTTGTTCTTTTTACATTTGCCCTTTAAGTGCAGAGTCCATGGATAGCCATTTAGAAAGCTCCCAGGACTTGAGTGCCGTGTGTTTTAGCAAAGCTAACAAGAGAGAGATTTTAGATATAAGGACTCGTGTTTAAAACAGCCTCGTGAAATTGCTGCTTTCTGGTCACTGCCAGGAATTATCCTGGGGTAGGGGGGGGAGCAGGGAAGCTTCAGAGAAGGTGTTAAAGAAATGAGCTGTAGCCAGCAGTGTCATCAATGCCAGGGAGAGTTAGACTGGCAGTTTAGTCAGGGTAAAACTACTGTGTGGAATCTGGGACACTCCTGAAGGCAAATCTTTAATTCCAGGGAGCTCTGTAGCTGATTGGCACTGCAGCCAGCCAGCCATGGAGACATGGAGTGGCTATCCTGCAGCAAATGACACGTAACCTTTGGAGAGAGTAAGGGATCAGACGTACACAGAGATGACAACTAGTTGCTTTTTTATTCCTCTCATGATGGTCAGAATAATACTTATCCTTCTCTAATAGATGCTCACACATTTTTTTTAAAATCCATCTTACACCTGCAAGAAGTTGTCCTTGCTGCTGAACAAGGCAAGATGCTACAAAATTGTTCAGTACTCCAGAGAGATGTTTCAAAGATAAGCCACTGGGTTTAATGAGGGACAGGCCTTTTCCAGCACTCACCAGGTCTCTGGAACTTTGTCCTTACTTTCTCTGAAGCAGCCTGATTTTGCCTGGCCCTGTAAGAGACTTTTTGGGAGAGGATTGTGTGTAACACAAAGAGTTTCTGAAGTTGAATGCAGAGTGTCAAATTTGACCCACTGCTGTGATTTGATTGCTGTATTCATGGTGGTTGACAATGCCTGAAAAGCCAGAAGATGTTGTCATCTTCTCTGTTGTTTTCTGAATTGGACTACCAAAGCCATGAAATTGAGGGGGTGATTCAGCGGGACTTGCCAGGGCTCCTGTCAGCTGCCAAGGACCACATTTCCAGAGAGATTGATGGGAATTAGTGATCTTCCTCAGCATCAGACCTACATCCCTTTAGGATTAACTATTGCCCCATTATTGATACAGCTTTCCAAAATGTAGAATATATTTGCAACCCTTTTTTTTTTTTTTTTTTAACCTAAACTATGAGTGCCTTGGTCTGGGGCACTTTAGTGCCATGCAAAGCTGGCAAGAACTGGTGGTCTGGGGCACAAGCTTGGACTATTAACCTCTGACTCCCATTAGTTTCCAAGAAATGTCTAGTGACCAGTGTTGCTTAATTAATTTGTACTGAACTGACAGGAATATGTGGACCTGTTTTCTCCTAATTGTGTTACTTTATAAATATGTCCTCTAAAAACCTCGTTCATGTTATTCTGTAGACTTTTGACCTCCCATTCATCTTTCTCCTGCCATACAACAGATGGACTTGAATCTAGCATGAACAATGTCAAGTCTTCATCTAGGAGGAGCTCTCGCTAGTATTGCTCCTAGCTGCTCTGGCTTGCAAATACCCTCTTTCAATAGAAATGAGAAAAATGCCTTTATCCTCATTTCTCTGTGTAATACAATATATGTAGAGGATAAGCCTAGACCTTCATGTTAATCATAAATCAATTATGTTTATCCCTAACCTAGAAAGCATGAAAATTCCTTCTTTCCTTATTGCAAAATCCAGTAGGATATTCACAGTAATTATGCCACTTTTTATACAAATCATAAGCTCATATCATAATCATTAGAACTACAACTGCGTAGTTGTCTATATTAGAATATTTGAAGTGTCCATTTCAATTGCAGCTGGGGTTTGGGAATTTACTTATTTTTATAGCTGAAATAAATCCTTTTATTAGCCAGATTTCCCTTTTTCATTCCTCCTTTAGCCTTTCGAGTTTAGTCAGATGTTACACGACAATTCTGCATGAAGAAAGTGAGAAGGGAACTACAAGGTTAAGCCTGTAAAGTACTGTCTGTGCCCAGTGCAGCTGACCATTGATTTGGCAGATAAGCACCCTGCAAGATTGCTCCTTACACCTTGAGTCTGTAAATAGGTTATGTCAGTCAAGCTGTCCCCACTGTTTGTTATTACTATTACTTGAACCATCCAATGTGTTTATCAGATGGAGACCTCCTCTGTGTAAAGGGATGTACAAGGACAGTGTAAATGTGAGAAAAGGTGGGATGAAAGAAATATCCTGAATTCTGTTAAATAGATAAGTAGCTGGATCACAGAGAAAGTAAAGATGCTTCACTCTCTTCATGCTTCCAGATATTTGGGTTGTTTTTTGAGTTTATTTTTATTTATTTTGGTGGTGGTGGTTTGGGGTTATTTGGGGCCTTTTTTTGGAAGAGGTGTATTTAGAGTGCTCATCCCCGCTGGAACACAGAAGTTCCAGCTTATTGGAAAACAGGAAAAGTGGGTTAGTCCACTGTCTGTGGCTTGCACTTACTATTCTATTCCCAGCCATGTCTAAAAGCTGGCTAGGTTCATCACAGGCTCTCGATTTCCTTAACACAGTTTACCCCATGTGACACTGAGGTTCTGGATTTGTCTCGTATTGTGAGCCAAGCGCCAGAAGAATAAATCCACTGCATCTTGCCTCACAGTTTAGTTGGCAAGAAATCAAATAAGCACACTTCTTCCTAGGAGAGTTCACATTTAATTGTCAATGTCTAGAACTCAAGCACCAGATCTCTCCCATTATTCTGTGTCCATTATGAAATAGGTGTCATGGACTCATTTCTCCTGTTTGTCTCGGACTCTGTGGAATGTAAGCACGATCTTATGGTCAGGCCCTGCTGCCCTTTCCACATTAAGTATTGAACTGTCAGAATGAGTGGAAACAGGTGTATACAGAGAAAGAGAGATGGCTATATCTGAAAGAGTGATTTTGATTTTTGAAACCAGGGATGAAATTAAATACGGCTGATAAATGTAACCAAAATTTTTCAGGCTCATTTGTGCATCATTGTGGCTAGTGACATGTGTGCCAGCAAGCACGTTAATAAAAAGGCACTTCAGAAACTCTCCCCTCATGGCAATGCCCATTTCAGTTGCATGTTATTGCTCCTTGAAGACTCTCTAAAGTATTTGGGCTTTTTTATATCAAACTTTACACCTCTCCGTCCTCAGCCTATGTTCTGTCATTTCTGCATTGCTCCCTTAATAGTATTTCTGCATTGCTCCCTTAATAGTCAGAAAACATTCTTTTTAAGATCAAAACGCCCACTGTATGGTGGTAAAGGAATAAATGGAAATAGCAACTAGCTTGTTACATTCCATGGTACAATAAAAGCTAAAGCGTACCTTTTGATTAACTGACATTCTAACAAATGACAATGATGAATTAGAATAAATATCCCAAGCAGTACTCTTTTGAAGTATCAGAGATGATAGTTCTGCCCCTGAGGTTTCTTATTTCTTTTTAAAACTATGTAAAGAAACACACTTTTTGCACTTTTCTGTTCGGAAATCAAAGATTCCTAATCAGTAGGTCAAAAGACTTTAAAGTATCCTTCGTCTTTCTTTCACTTCCCTAAAAACATGTGACTAAAATCAATCCCAGTCAGTTGGCATGTAACTGCCAGTGCTGGAAAACAAGCACCTGAAGTATGCCATCACTTCCCATGTGCTGTGAGATGGGGAAGGAGGTATCTGCTCTGTCTGGCTCAAGCTCTCTAAATGTAAGGTGCATGTACTCTTCCCACAGGCTGAGGCTCTCACTACATCATGCATAAAGGCAGCTGCTATTTGTGTCAAAGTGCAAGTCTGGTAACTAATTTTACAGGATAAATAGCGTAATGAAGAACTGAATTACTCCAGATGGGATTAAATTGCCAGTTAAATAGTTTTATGTCATCACTTTGGTGGGGAAAGGGGGACATCTGGTGGGAGGTCTCTGTAGAAAGTGAGCAAAGCAATTTCCTACTTGAAGCAGTAAGGTGCCCCTATGGAAGCAATATATTTTCAGTAACCATTAGATTTTGCTTAATCTCTAACCAAGACTGTTGATTAATTAAGGCGTATCAAAACCACACAGCAGAACGTTTTGCAGTGGTGCATACCATAAAGTCCTTGCTTCCCCAATATCAAGTTCACAAAGAAGTGTAGCTAAGCCCGGACAAATGCCCAGTACCCTCTCGTAACAAGATTTTCACAAAAGGTCTGGCAGAGAAGGGATGAGAGGAAGTCTGATCCAGAAAAAAAAGCACTTAATGCTTCTTGCTGGGAGCTAGGAAATAAATATTCGAAATCTGCAAGCGCTGCATGACTACATAAGAAGGCAAGATGTTAAGGCATTCACTAAGCCTTGTGTAGACATCTTCTCATGGATTGTAACCTGCTTAATCAAGCCTTGGGAATTAAATGAGGCAGGAGGCAAAACAGAGTAGTATTTGAGCATAGCACTTCAAAATAAATTGCAGCAGATTAAAAGAAGATGTAAGAATGTGTCACATCCAGGGTACAATACCCAGTATGCTTTGGCCCATCATGTAAATAAATAATGATTGCATTTACTGATAAAGAGGAGGAAAACTTATTAAGAGGAGGAGTCGTCTTAGTTGTTTCCATCTTCTCTGGTTCTTTCCTGGCAACAGTCAGTCTGGAATATGCAGCTTTATTCCTTCTGCTGACATTCCAGAGCTTCTGTCCCATTCCCTGCACAAGCATTGCTGCACAGAGCAGTGAGGATGATGCAGCCAGCATGATGTTATGTTACCTTGCTGCTCTCTCTGTCAGGCCGCCTTGGTTGTAGCTGAGCTATCTCATCCACTGCAAACTGGGTGAATTTCATTTCCACGAAAGTCTGTGGCAAACAGACACGTTTCTTTTCACCAAAGGGTGCACAAGGGACATGTTGCAAACTGAGATCTGAAGTGTGTACTTCTTTTTCCCTTACTGTACTGCACACCATATTTCATTGTCTGAATCATCTTATATTCTCTGTCCCATGGCAGCATAGTGTACTTTTAACTCATCACTGTTGCAAACTTAATTTTTAAAAATATTTCTCAGTTCTCACTAAAACACTGTCTCTGAGTACATTCCAGATTTATCTGCAGTCTTTAAAGTGCAGTACGGGACTATCAGTACAGACAATTTATGCTTGCATTTGCATTTAAGTTTTCGTTAGCATAAGGTCTTAAATCAGATTATGATTAGCTTGCTTTTGCAAAGCTAAAGCAGAACTTTCTAAGATAAACCGTATCTTGCTACTATCCAAAAAGTTATTTCCATATAAAGTATGTTTATTAAATGTGCTGAACTGTTATAAAGTTCTTTTAAATTTATGAAAAGACTAAGAAACTGCTTGGCAAGAATGCTTGAAATGACAATATATATCATAAATGCCTTTCATACTATATAAAGAACAGCATGCCAAAAGAACGAGTAAAAAAGTTCAGCATGTTCACTTATACTTGCAGTATAATATAAGCCAAACTGACCTCATTTTATATGAGGCCATTTCATGCTCGAATATACCACTAAGCTCTATTTTATCTGTTGTATTTTCATTATTTTTGGCCAAATCTGAAATTAGTGCATTGAGGCTTCTAAGCCACCTCATAGAGAGGAATTTAAAAATGGAACAAGGTTCAGAACTGACCCCTCTGATGGATACATATGGATTTTTTAAAAAATAGGCTTCTGAGCTAGCACAAAGAAGCAATGCTGATGTTGTGGTCCTATCCGGAATGCACATTTTAAGTGCCTGAACTTCTACTGTAAGTGGAGTTTCAGTTCTCGCTTTCAAATTGAGTGATCTCATAGTTTGTTAATTTTGACAATCACTCTCAGGGTAGTTTTGTAACGCACTACAACTGGCAGGTTAAGCCATTAGGAAAACTGCTAGAGCCAAGTGCCCTTTTGCTGTGAAACAATGAAGAATGATTTCTTGCACTAAATCTTCCATTCCCATGGATTTCTGTAGGGTTTTGTATCAGTGATGCAAAGTAATATTTAAAGGCAGGCTCTCACAGCTGCTGATGGATGGTGAAGCAGCTCTGTGAAGCCCTGTTATTCAACACACTGATGACTCTCCAGCAGGGTGCTGGTTGTTTGAACAACTTTTCTGTTAAGAGATATGCCTAAACCATCTGTAAACCTGTTCCTTGTCTGACTTGAGCAATTTTCATTGTCCCAGACTCACCCATGAAATAAACAGATAGCAGATGTAGTTGCACAAATAGGTCCTTTGTGGTAATAGATGGCAGCAATCTTCAGCACAATACGTGGTTGCAACAGAAAGCTTATGCACATATATAAAACATATTGTTAGTGACTTGGGTTAAAATGACACTGGAGTTAATGCTTCCCAGGAACAGTGCAATGAATAAGATATATCTATTTTTTAATTGGGGTTTTCTATCAAACTTCGCATAAATAAATCCAAACTCCATTGAATTATACAAATAGAATCCAAGCCAGATTAATTTTGTATGGGTTAGAATTGCTTTTGTACATCATACAGACTGGCTCCCCAGTATAAGTCTGTCAGCAACAACTTACGTGGCCTGTGCACAATGTGTACCTGGCTGAAGGTGTGTAAGTACTTGTAAGTACATGCATAAGTACTTTTTATTAGGAAATCTGCATAGGGCTCTTTTTTTTCTTTGGCTCCAGAGAGGTAAAAGTTACTCTGTGTGAGAATTCAGAAACAGAAAAATTCATTTGAATTGGAAACACAGACAGGAAAATACATGACATTTATAGCACAACAGTTTATTTCTGAGAGATTAGCTGATGAGATTTTAGCAATAAATACAATGTACATTAGGTTTAGAAAAGGCTTTTCCCTAGATTACTATAAGAACATTATGCCATTGATTTCTGACACTGGATTTGTAAACTTAAAATGTCATGCTGAATCAGTAACCACAGCTTTTGTAGAAGTTAAAAATCCTCTCATGCAGTAATTGTTTCAGCTGTAAGTTCGACACCAGCAGAAGTGTGGAGAGTGTGATTTCTATTCTAACTCTATGATGGTTGGGCTGAATTTATTAATTTCAATATAATTCCTTTTAATTAATGCAGCTACACTAGAAAATTCTTCTCTGGTCTAATTTTCAATTGTGTCTTTATTTGTTTAAACAAAGATAGTTGTCAGATAAATGTACTAGCTGCATCTGTAAATGCTCATGCTACTTTGGCACCTCTATCATATTATGAAATCCTTGTTTAGGTGACAGAATGTTTAGAACCAGGAGAAGAATTCAAATACCTTTGAGACGGCCCTATGGTCAGTTTGTCAGAAAGTAGGACTGACAGAAGATTGTTTGTGGGAATGCTGGCACGCTGTTTGTGGAAAACATCACTGAAACAAGTTTGAGATCAAAGCTGGAGTAATTTTTTTGCAAACAAGTCTGCTTAACATATTTTAAGCTATCCTACTTGTCAGAAACCATCCCTGCTTGGTCTTTGTTCATTTTTTTCCATTTTAATGAAAAGAGTAATTTTCACAACTTCTGTGGAAGTAGCAGTAACAATTAAATATTTCCAGTGATGCTAACAGCCGTGGGGATGCAGGAGTGATGGGCTGATACTGAAAACTCTCTGAGCTGCTTCCCCTTAGAGAGTGGCTAGTGGAAAGATAAGGTTGAAAGCAGCACAGAGCTCTTCCTGCATAGAGATGCTAATACTCTTCTTAGTGGCCCATTTGTCAGGCTTACCTCGGCCCTGGAAGAATATTCAGGAAAAAGTGATATTTAAGATCTTTGAACTCATTCAGTGAAACAAAAGCCTAAGGCCTACTGCAAAGTCTTCACTGTCATCAAGATAAAGTTGATCTTCAGTAAACCAGACACTGATCTTTGTGCTTCTTTCATTATTTGTCCTTTACCTTTGGCCATTGGAGAAACATGTATTTCCAATTTCTATATTTCTACATATGTACATTTGCATATTTAAATAAATACATGTTTAAATTTGTATATAAACATAAATTTAATCTACGTGTAAGTAATCTTGCAAAAGAAAGCAATCGTTAGTAACAAAAATTCCCTTCTCTGTATCAACTGTGCTGAGCAACCAGAAGCAACACAGGAACCCCAAAGTACAGGAGAATTAATATGCTCTTTGAAGAAAACTCAGGCAAACTGAGCCATGTCCTCTCTCAGGGCCAGCTTCCACCATACAGACAGAGAAACTGCTGAAGTGCCTGGGCCTGCCTCAGGATACCACCAATGCTCTGAGTCATTCTGACTTGCCAGCATATGGTTAGGAAATATTTATATTACAGTAGACACAGGAGCACAACTCCAGATAAGGCACTACAGTGCAGGGCTCCAAAGTGGTCGTAGTAATAGCACACCAGCTGCCTAGGGACACTTGCATCGTTTTAGAGAGCCCCTAGCAAAGTCACCCCTGTAGCAGAAATTAGTCATCCTCCAAACACCAAATGCCTCGTTAAGCTCCAAGATGCGCAGTGACACACAGTAATCGCATTTTGCCCTGAAGCATTTAGGAATCAGTAATTCTTGTAGAGAAAAACCACCTCCTTCAATTATCAGAGGAACTCCTTGTCCACACAGCCACCAGATCAGCCCAGTTTTCATCTAGAGGTGTTGCTTCAAAGGGAAAACAAGTATTTCATGTTCTGTGCTGGAATGTCGTTCTGCATCACTAACTCATAAAAAGATACCACTGAGCAGTGATGGAAGTGGCAAGAACTACAACAGGGTTGGATAAGACCTGGCCAATAGAAGCTGATAAGCATGTGTGGGGTAACAGAAATGCTGCTCAGGCATTTCAGCAGCTCAGGCTTTGAGGGCCATGCTGGTTTCCATGTACACCACACTGGGTCCCATTTCTGGCATGCTCAGCTGCCCTGCAAGAGACCCAGGGCTAGGCTGGGCCTGCTCCCATCTCCCACTCATCTTGCTGCAGGCATGAAGCGCTTTCTCTCACATCCATGGCTCTGCGATGGTATAAGCCTGCTTGAAGGGAAAGGGGAATCAGGCTTTTAGTGTCCCTGTAGCTCACCTCCTCATCTTTTAAAATATTGTGAAAGTTTATTTATTTTGTATTGTTTTAAAGTTCAGATGCCTTAGTGACAGAGGCCTTTTACTCAAATATTTGGAAGCTGTCCTTATGCGAGCTTTTAAAACTTATCTCCTCTAGAGTACTCCAGGGGTCTAGACAGATTTATTCCCTTCACATATGCTTTCTTTCTCCCTCTTTCTCTGTTCCTCCTCCTGCCCATATTCTGTAAAACAGATTAACTACTTTGTCCTGAACCATGTTTACTTCTGTTATTCAAGAGATGGTCCTGAAACTCCACAGCTACAGGAACTAAACATTATCTAGCCTTTGAAGCCGCAAATGGTACTTTGACTATGTAAGTGGGCACAAAAAAGATTTTTCCCTACTTTTCAGTGACTCATTAGGCATTATTCTGTATGAAATATCTCCATCCACTGACTTACATATTTTATCAATGGTTATAAATACCCTGAATAGGTACAAGCCAATAATATAAATAAGTACAGCTGATTCCTGGCTCGTGAATGAGATCAAAACCAACCATAATCAAACACTTTAGAGCAAGAATAAGGTTATCCAACTGACTCCTAAATTTTTGTTCCAATATATTTTTAAAAGACAAGGAAGTGCTTTTAACTTCAAAATTACGTTGCCCGAGAGTTGTAATTATTGCACCGCTTCTTTGTATTTAGTATTTTTTGTGATTTTTTATGTCTCCATGTATCTAGTTCATAAATTCCCAGTCAGTTTTTCCTACTTTGGATAACTTTACCTCCTTTTGGAATGGCAGACCTCTGTACCATGGAAGTAAAATATAAGCTGTTGCAGAAGAGACTGAAAGATTGATGAAGCACAGGAACTCATAAATTACAAAGAGTGAGCATATCCTGTGCACTTATTTCACATAATTCTTTAAAATGATTATGATGTAATGATCTCTTTGTTCCATAAAGAGGGATCTTGGCAAGAACTTGCCCAGTGAACACATTCTAGCATTAAACACACACCCACTTTTTTTTTTTTTTTTCCACACATGACAGGAACAGGCAAAAAAAAAGAGCCCTATAACTGGCAGTAGGTCTGCTGGAGGACACCACCACTGCCTGATCTGCATGCTCCTTTATTGGCTTCATCCTCATACAAGTAACCTGCATAGTATTTAAGAAACCAACCCCTGCAGAGTTGTGTTGTCATTTCACTCAGGTGACTGTTGCAGGGCATTCACCTGAGTAACTTGGCATCTTTCAAGCATGAAGCATCTGATCCTGACAAATCCAGTAACTAAAGTAAATAAAGATGGAGAGACAAAAAAAATAGGGAAGCTCAAAAGTAATACATAAAATTACATAAATAATAAAATACATTAAAAAGACATTAAAAATGTATAAAAATACATTAAAATGTATTTGTTTGAGCCATGGAGTAATCTGTAATAACAAGATAAACTAAGACAACTCAATGCCATTACCAGGTGCTGATCAGTGCTGCAGATGGTAAACAAGCAGCAGTAGACACTGAAGTTGACTGGTCTTGTTATTTTCAGTTGCAATTTGTGTAACTGCAGTTCCATAAACAGTCTCTCTGATTTCAGAAGAACTACCCAAAACCTCCTGTCAATCATGCATGCAGGGGCTTAACATTGTTTCTGTTAAAGAAGCTTCAGATGTGTCACAAATCTCACCTTTGAAGAAACAATGCATTTAAAGGCAGGCGTGAAAGACCTCAACTGCAGAGCTCCAAACAGCAGGTTTACATTGAATTAAGGGTGGAAATGGTTTGGGCCCTTGCAGAAGCACCATCTGTTTCTATGGCTGGTCATTGTTCAGATTATTTATGACCATAATTTTAGATTTATCTGGTTAACCTTTGGATAGCCTCCTAAAATAACTATTGACTCTTTGAGTTTTCAAGGTAATATATTAAGATGCAAGAGTTTAATGTTATTCTTTTACAGAAAGAACCACAAGCCCTTTTATGTAATATATCAATACCTACAAAACCAGGAAATAACTATGCTACCACACAGCAAAGGGAACTGCAGTGTGATATATTTGTTGTTCACACCATGGACTATGCTGATTTAAATTTCTCCATGAGAAAAACAGAAAAGCAAAGGACAGCCTTTTTTTTAATAAGACTTCTCTCCCCTACAGTACTTATCATAATATCTATTTTCATGTTACAGCTCAACAAAAAGAGAGGAGTAGATGGGATGAAGCTCCTCCAAAAATAATAGAAAATAAAAAGGAAATAGGTCTTGAGGATTCGTGGCTTGTATCAGACTTACAATGGATGAAAGGAGATTAGAAAAAAGCCTTTTCCATATTAGCCTGTATGATCTCATCTTGCATTATTAGAGGTGCTGGGAGTCTTTCAATTTTCCTTCAGGGATCACATCCCATAATTCAAAAACATTGTGCTAAAATAAAAATCGACAGAACTGTGGTTGTTTTTGCAAACATTCATCAAGGATGGTTCAAATTTAGGTTGAAAATAAGCTAGTAGAAATCTGTGGAAAAGGTTTTGTAAGACCGAGGTGGTTTCAGTTGGAGTATAATTATGCTTTTCATGCTTGCTAGTTTATGAATACCAGTATATAGACTTCAGAATTAAAGAGCATGAACTTTCATGAATTTGTTTGTATATAAAGGGCAGAACTCCAGTCAAATGAGAACATTTATAGAATTTATTCTTCAAAAAGGGTGAGCCCACAATCTCATGTAGCTTTTGGCTCCTCTCTGTGTAACAGGCTAAAACAAACTCTAAGAGTAAAACACCTTACTGTTCCACTTTGGACTTGATGGCTTATGACCAGTCTTGGTTTAAAATGCATTTTACAGTACTCTGAATCCACATTCAACAAAATGCACATTGATAAGGATGTTGGCAACCATTGAAAATTAAACACCTTTTGAAAATCATACTGCAAAGGAAAGTTAGTCTTTTCTAAGCAAAAGAAGGTTAAACTGAGGAAAACCTTTTAGTCTTCCTAATAATGTACTGTATTCCGTTTCCCACCAGAGTAAATATTCTTAAATTATTAGAATCTAAAAAAGGCTTTCTTCCTGGTGATCTCCCTGCCTTCTCCCACCAAGAAAAAAAATAAATCCAAGGAAGATACTGCAGTACAGTGCTAAAATGAACAACAGCCCCAGGTATTTTAGGAGGAACTATACATACCTTGTAGAGCAAAAGCGCATTAGACGAGGATCTCAAAAAAAAAAAAAACATGAATTCAGGTATCTCGAGTGGTACTGCAGAAAGATCTGATTATTTCATTTGCATGAAAAAAAGCCAAAATGTTACATAGCTAGCTTTTTTGTTACTTACCCAAATTCACTCTGGCATAACCTTTTTAGCAGTCACTGAAGAAAATTGACCACATGATGACATGAGCATGCTGAAGTCACAGCAGAGGAAGTGACTCACGCTGACTTACTCTACCACAGCTCACAGCTTCCCAAACTGCACTTGGTATTGTACTCTCTAGTCCTATAATCTTTCTTTTTATGATTCCAACCCTGTAAAATTAGTCATATTAGATCCCAACTGAAATTTCCATATTCATCTGAAACACTAGCAAAAATGAAATTAAATTATATCAATGTATATAAACACCTCATGAGAGCAAATAAAGAATAGGGAGCCAGGCTCTTTTCAGTCATGCTTACTGACAGAACAAGAGACAATGGGCACAGCTTAAAAACATGAAATTTGAACACAAGAAAGACTTTTTTTTTTACTCTGAGAGTGGTCAAACGCTGGCACAGGATGCCCAGAGGAGTTGTAGAGCCTCCATGCTTGGAGATGCTCAAACCCCAGCTGGACATGGTCCTAGGCAACCTAGTCTAGGTGGCTGAGCACAGGCATGGACTAGATGACCTCTAGAGCTGTCTTCCAACCTCAGCCATTCTGTGATTCTGTGAAAAGAGGAACTTATCCTATAGCTATTCCACCTATTTCAGCTCCAGTGTAAGACTGATGGCACAGTGGGAAGGAGGTGACCATAAAGTTCTTTAATCTAAATAAGATTCAACAATAGCTGAACTGCATTTTTTTTTTTATTTTAGTAACCACAAACAGAGATGATGAGGGAAAAACAGCAAATTTTTTAACATCCCCTTTGTCATTGTGGTTAATCAGCTTCAAATAATGCATTTAACCCACTGTGGAATCTTGTCAGACATATTTTTGTTGGAAGCATCTTGCTGATTTGATAAAGAAGCATCAAAATGTTTTATAAAATTTCCTGTGGAGCAGGGACGGGTTCTGATGTTTGCTACAAAATGAATACAAAACTAGCAGTTATTTTTACATGATTTAATCTTATACTACCGCCTAGTGGCTAAGACGTAAATGAGTCACTGTACGACTTCACCACGTTTTATGTATGGATATAGAGTAGTTATGTATGTTATAATATTGTTTTAATAAACCATATTATATGTATCGTGTCCGCACAATAACAATATTGCTAAGTATAGTGAAGATCAGAGAAATTTCCATACTGAAGGACACTAATACTCATTTGAGCACTACTAGTGACAGACTGCAGATTTAATGTCAACAGGATCTCCATTTAACATAGCTATGGTTTGAGATTATTTTAAAAATTAGCTGTAGAGAAGGACTTCAGCCATCATGTTTAATGTATCTATCAGTTTTCATTGTTAGAAAGAAAAATTCTTCGGGTAGACTGTGTTATAAACATTCAGTGAGAAATTTCTTCCATCTTCCTGCAAAGCTCTTGTGACCCAAATATTCATGGTCTTGGTGGTGAATAGAGTTTATCATGCTCAGTGTAACAGATCCAGATACAGCACGCCCTCAAGCATCTACTTCCCATTGATTGCTGTAGGTCCTGTACCTGGCTAAATTCACTAAATCAAGCCCATGAGTGCATTGAGCTTGAAGTGTAAACCATTTAGGAGTTCCAGGTTTTCCCATTTCCTCCAAAGCCCATGCCATGGATCCTAGCAGCAACACACAACCTTGAGAAAAATCAGGCTCTTGCAGAAGCTTAGAGGAAAACACTAATAGTAAAAACTACTTCTGCAGCTCAAAATGATAACATGTCCTCAGGAAGATGAGTTTCCAGCTATCCACACTACATGACTTTTAATTCTTGGTGTTTTGCACAGCTGCCACAGAAGCTGCTCCTACTACAACTGCCTGCATTCTTTGTGATGGCAGGAGCTATGGTAGCAAGGAGCCAGAGATGTGCACCTCGACTGCTTCTAAATATTTTTAAACCAATGTATCTATACAGAGAGCTAGATATAGATAGAGAAATTTAAAAATAATTTATTTAGGTCTCTTCCCTAGAGGCTCCTGTAGCTCAGGTCTTGCTGGAAGGAGAAATTTTAGTATGGAAAGTTAGATGTGGAACAGAAAAAAAGAATGTCATTTTGTCCACCAGGCGGCTCTTCATTATCGGGCTTCTATGCTTAAAAAATCACCTGAAGGCAAAACAAAGTTTAGGTTATGATTATACGAGGTGTGAAGTATTATTGAGCAAGGATCTGTCTGTTTCTGGAAATGCAATCTACCCAGATCTCTTCTGGGGAGGGGATTTTGATCTTAATGAAGGAAATGGGATTTCTGTCATTGACTTAAAAGAAAAGCAACTTGGCCGCAATTAGGTGAAAGCATTAGGGAAACAAAATCTATTTGCAGTGTGCAGGACAGACTATATTTATTCTTTCTGCTTTGTTAGTAGAGCTATATGAGTGATGGTGAGTCATTTATATCTAATGAAACAGAAAAAGGAAAGGGAAAAGGGGACAGTCACTGTGTGACACAAACTCAGAATTTTGGACAATGAATAAACCAAACAGGGAGTACGATTCTTTCTGCAAGAGCTTCCTGCCCTGACAGAAAACACTCTAGTATAGAACTCATAAACTTCTATTTTGATGCCATTTTAGTCCAACACACACATTGTCTGACGTTCCTTTTCCACCATACCACCTAGAAGTTAGGCTGCAGGCATTGGTGTAGTATAAAGACATTTTTACAGTGCAAATGAGGAAGAAAATCATCTCTAGTGGGAGTGACACAGTTTGAGTTTGGAAATTTTCTCTTTACCAATCATCTGTGCAAAAGCTGTAGCTTAATTTTGGTTTTAAATGTTTTATTCTGTTCTGCACATTTTGCCTGATTATGTATGAAGATGTTTAGGTAAATGTAGGAAGTGTAGGTGACATGCAATATACTGATGGCAGCTGAAACTTTCCCCAGTGGAAGAGATCCACCTCATTTGGCAGCAGCCAGTGCACCCCAGTACCCCCAACCAACACACTCCTCAAAAGACAACTTCAGGCCTTACCTCTACACCTTTCCAATCCTTCCCTCTCTTTCCATAGCAGCTGTCTCTGACAGTTAATGGCTTTCCCAGAAGAAACACAGTGAGACCACAGAGAAGATCTGCCAAGGCCTTTGTGCTAGGACAGATCTCTGACGCTATTGCAGCTGGTGATTAGGGAATATTGTATTGATGACATGAAACTGAAGAAGATGTTTAATTTCCTGACTAACCAGCCCAAATTTTAGCCTTATACTTCTGTTCATTTGCATCAAGGGTGATTTAGAACCATCTGTGGTTTGGTACACTATTTACTTTCCAGGCTTCTCAGAGGATAATGAAAGCACCTCTGTATACATTCCTTCTTGTTAAAATAATGGAAGTTTCTGTCTCCTTGGTGCAAAACAATTGCACTTAGTACAATTATTGAATGTTTCCTAAACCCTGGCTAGTGTTGTTTTGCTGAAAAAGCAGGTTTTGATACCAATCGCTTGTAAGTGAGTTGGAAAAAGGCTTTGAGTGAACAGATAACAATTGTAAAAGCACCTACAAGAAAACAGTATCTAAGGTATCTAGTTCCCTTTTTTTGGAAACAATAAAAGGCTTCATCTTGTAAATGCATAAAACTGGCATAAATGTCCCATTTACTGTGAGCAATTTGTTTCTGTTAAGGACAACTGTTCCCGGGGCATTTGCTTAAATCAGCTTTTCTACAAAGTGCAACTGTGTGCTAATCTACACCATGCAGTAGGAATCTGCCTGACCCTGTACTGTCACTGGAAGCAGATGGAAATCATAGGTCTAATCACTTTACAGTTGTAGAAATAAGCAGCTCAAGCTGCTCAAGCAATTCCCAGAAACTTAACAGCATCCTGGAATCATGCTGTTGCTATTTCTGATGTGAAACACTTTGCTAGTGTTCTCATGATGATTTTTAGCTAAGTTGTTAAAAACAAATACAGAAATGAAAACTGATACTCTGGTCTTCCCTACAGAGATAAGCTACTTCTCTTGAAATTGGCTTTATCTGCTATGCCTTAGATCCTCAAGATGTAGTTGTCTTATTCTGTCTGGCCACACTGGAATTGTTTGAGGGTCTCTGCACGGATCTTCATTATACATCTCAGAAGAACATTTTCTGATGTAAAACCTTTCTGCAAAGGAACACTTTCTAATATTCTCCCCACTGTCCTCTTGAGCTCCCTTCATACCTTCCATCCTGATAGCTCCCCCTTAGTTCTTCTCCTCAATGCAGAATTAATATTGGAATCTTTGCAAAAGGAATTCAAGGGGAAAAATTCTTATCTTTACCAAATTCATTCCAAAAAGTACTAAAGCAATGGTACTCTAAAGTTTACAATAAGACTATACTTCATCATTGTTGCCATGGCGATCAAAATTAGGACAGTAATTTTTTTTCCATTTTTCAGCCTGTACTTTTGATATCCTAAAGAACTTGGTCTCTGGACAGGGGCCTAATTAACTGCAGAACACCAAACAAATCTCTGAGCCATGGAAAAGAAAATAAATTAAATGTTTGAGAGTTGTGACTGTATCTCTGAAGATGAAAGAGAAAAAAAAAGGGCAGGGATGAGAATGTTGTCCTACTGAAAAAGGAGGGATAGGTGACAAAAAAAGAATAAGGATGAGGCCGAGACATGGACATACAGAAACAACATTTTAAGTTGATGGCAAGCCGGCAGTCCCCTTAATGTTTTGGGACTCCTGCTAATGCCACCCAGTGCCAAGCTTGACACAGGATCTCATAGACCAATTTCCTTGATGTATTGTTCCAGACACATATATTCCATTCCAGAACACATTTCGAAGGAAAGAGACCAGTGAACACTTGGTTCCACCTTCATTCCTGGAACTGCACATGCAGGTGTATCTTTTCACATTCTTCATGCCAAGGCAAGGACTAGAAGCAAAGTTTAAGCTTACGTACATTTTTTACAAGACTAGAGATGTGTCAGTATTGCATGCCTGTGAACTCAATACACCAGTAAGTCCCATCATGTCTGTATTTTTGACTGTTTTGATCAGTAAAGGATCTCAACTATGCACTACTTGATTGGTAGTTTAAGGGATTCCATGGTGTTTCACAGAGTCACTTGTATACCATAGCTTTATTAAACAATTGCATAAAACAGCAAAAACCATAGTCATAGTCAAAGTCCAGGGCAGCTTTTTAGCACAGAACCACATAATTTTATACTGTGGTTTTCAGAAGTGCCTCTCTACAGAGTTCACCAAGTTCCAAAATCTCTCAGCTGACATCAAGAGAAAGATGCCAATCAGATAGGAAGAACAGAGAATTCTAATTGAAAAGCTAAGAATCATATAACTTGATAAGAAATTCAAAATGAAGAATCAGGAAAGGCATTGAATGGAGCAAGTAATTTGAATTTAAACGGGGGGTGACTTAATTAATTTAGCTTTAATTTAGTTCAACAGCACTTGCCTTTCCAAATTTAAAGATCAGAAGCTTTATTCGATAATATATTTAGGAATATTTTAGCGTAATCGTTTCGTAAAATCTCTGACATTTTCTCCTTATAAACATACTTCCAAAATAAAGGATTTTTTGCTTCACACAGGCAGGCTTTGCAGCATTGAAACAACATACATTCACCTTGGTCTTTTACTTGGTCGTACCTCATTCATAAGACAGAGATGTGACTGACTGGGAGTTTCTGTAGTCAGTGAATTCAGGCTGAGTTATGTAGTATTGCAGGTAAAGTAGAACTTTTCAAATGATCATTGGCAGTGTCAAAGGCACTGTAATGTCACGTTAGACTTGTGTGATATCTGTAGCTCTTAGTGTCAGTTCTAAGCCTCAAAATATGGTGCTGTTGCCCGCAACTCCTCTGATTTCTGTTGCTGTAGCCACACTGAGCATGAGCAGCACATTTCTTCCTGGCAGCTGATTTCAGGTCATACTGGAACTGCACTTAGGAAAGTCTACAAGGTGCTAAATATGTCCAAGAAGGTCATCATACAGTTTAAACAAAACTTTGGATTAGCAACAGGTGTTTGTTTTTATTAAACAATTAATAAAATAAACAAAAGAGGCAGTTTGCCTCTTTCTTGACAAGGTGTCTTCATTAATGAGCATGTCTCTTAAAAACACTGCCCTGAGTTGGTCTAAATTGAATGGCTAATTTTGGCATATGCTTGATCAGCAGAGCTGGTCTGACAGGCTGGTGTCCATGACATTGGACCGGACGAGGTTTACTATGCATGTTACAGGATAGCTGCCCAAGTCCATTAAAATAAATAAAATAGCTTTACTCCAGTATAATTATGTTGATATTTTTGAGCTAAAGACTTATGCAGTTTTAATAATCAAAAAGGGAGGAAATGAGGACACAAACAAGAACATGACACAGCTTTTAGAAAAAGCTTTTCGGTCACTTCCTTTTCCATTATTTTCCCCCCTGGAATTAGTAATTTTCTTTTCTTTTTCTTCACAAGAAGATCAGGCATGCTGATCTTCTTGTGAATCAGCCATTCTTTGGTGGTGATAAATTTGCTCCATTCTGTGTGGATGTCTCCCTGAATATGAAGTACAAAAATAATCTGAAATGGCAAAAAATCCTAGGGCATTTTAAACACTAAAAGGCTTCAGTTAGGTTTCTTTTATGAACTTTGCCAGCTCTCTATAATTAGACTATAAGTCATCTAGACGTAGTATGTATTTTCATTGTGTGTAAGTACAACATCTACTGAAGCTGAATCATGATCCCCAAGTGGCTTTAACGACTTAATAGCTGGTTCTCTAATGTCAGTTCATAACAATCTTTTATACTAGCTCTATAACTCTAACGTGGAAGGGAAAACAAAGTTAAAAAACAAATAGTATTAATTTCAAAGCATAACTCATTCAGCATTCTTAAAAGATATTAATATCTTAATAGATGTTAGTATCTCAACAGATAATATATAAGCCAGTTTGCTCAGGATATGAGGAACAGAAGGCTGACAGTTATGAAAACCTCAATTATTTCCTTCATATTTCTGAGTTTCTCCTTTCCCATTTACTATGTTTGTCTTTTCTTGCCCCAAGGAGAAATTGTAGTAGCAATAGTAGCTTCTTTGCATTTCTTTAATTAAATTCTGAAAGGCGCCAGATGCTTCCATTTGCAATCTCCCTTTCTCTTACTAAAGCACAGAGGAGTTAATTGTATAGTAGGGTTTAGTTTAGGCTGAACCCAGACTGAAGCAGAGTTAATTAAGTCTCACTATTTAGTTAAAGCATACCCTGGCATCACAACAGGTCTCTGCTGCGTAGCTTTGTATTGTTTTTTCAATCCGGTAGAGAATTCTGATATTTTAGTTCTCTCTGTAGCTGAAATTATTAAAGACTCGAGCTGTAGTCGTTTCTCCTTCTCCAAGAACTAACTGTTATAATGTGGCCCTTAGGAAGTGCCTGGTTCATTCATATTGAAGTATAAATGGTTAGGGCTTAAAGAAACAGCAGGAAAATTTCAAAGGATGATGGTTTATATTACTTTTAACCAGATTCAGAGGTTATTTAGGTGCACAAAGGTGTTCACTGGGATTTCCACAAAAATCTCAGGCCACCTTTAAAAATCCCGGTGTGGCATTATCTCCACTCCTAGGTATCATAGAATAATTTTGGTTGAAAGAGACCTTTAAGATCATCAAGTCCAACCATTAATCCTCAACACCACATCTACAGGCCTTTTCAATATCTCCAGGGATGGTGACTCCACCACTTCCCTGGGCAGTCTGTTCCAGGGCTTTACAACCCTTTCACTGAAGAAATTTCTCTTAATATCCATCCTAAACCTCCTCTGGTGCAACTTGAGGCTGTTTCCTCTTGTCCTACCAGTTGCTACGTGAGAGAATAGACCTGCCCCCACCTTGCTACAAACTCCTCTCAGGCAGTGGTAAGAGTGTGATAAGGTCTCCCCTGAGCCTCCTTTTCTCCAGGCTAAACAACCCCAGTTCTCTTAGCTGCAAGTCATAAGACTTGTTCTTCAGAGCCTTCACCAGCTCTGTTGCCCTTCTTTGGACATGCTCCAGCACCTCAACATCTTTCTTGTAGTGAAGGACCTTCCAACTGAACCCAGATTTGTAGGTGCAGCCTCACCAGTGCCAAGCAGAGCAGGACAATCGCTTCCCTAGTCCTGCTGCCCACACTATTTCTGATACAGGGCAGGATGCAGTTGGACTTCTTGGCCACCTGGGCACACTGCTGGGTTATGTTCAGCAGCCGTAAACTAACATCTCCAGGTCCTTTTCCACCAGGCAGCTTTCCAGCCCCTCTTGCCTAAGACTGTACCATTGCATGGGGTAGTTGTGACCCAAGTACAGGACCTGGCAGTTGGCCCCACTGAACCTCATCCCATTGGCCTTGGCCCATCTATCCAGCCTGTCCAGATTCTTCTGTAGAGCTTCAGATCTACCTTTCAGGCAGATCAACACACCCTCCTAACTTGGTGTCATCTGCAGACAACCCCCTCATCCAGATATTAAACAGAACCGGCCCATATACTCTTTGGCTATGTTCTTGACTTTTGCATCCTCTTTCCAAGGCAAATGTTAGGCAGCTATTTTGACACATACCCCAGAAACAGCCAATGAATTCACAGTATTTACCTTTCATAATGGAATTTTTATCCAAATAGTCAACAGTGCACCTGGTACATCCTCAGGCTGACAAGAAGAGTTTTATATCACTTTACCTTTTTCCTCCCTACATCTGATTCCTCTGGGAAGGAAATCTGGGCACATGAGCCCGACAAGACCCCTGGAGCACTCCAACTGGGTCACCACCTGAGAGACTTGGGCACTCAGTAAACAAAAGACCTCAGTCAGGAAAACATCCTACTCTACCTTCCTGTTTCACAATACAACTGTTAGATATTAGAGATTTATTTATTGGATGAGCTGCAGACCCAGAACTTTAAAGGAAAGACTTCACAAATAATTTTTAATAACAAACACAGTTGAGGAAAACTTGCTCTGCTTGGGGACAATTAGCAAAGAACAGAGGTAAAAATCATCAGATAAATTATCTATTATGAATTATTCACATAATTTTACAGAAGACTTTAAATTAGTGCAAGATAAAGATCCTAATTTAGAATGCCCTTCCCTGAAGCACAAGAGTGAGAGCTTCAAACAACTAGGTTTTGTTTAAAAAAAAAAAGTTTAAAACATATTGCTTAGTCCTTTCTGAGTCTTTAATAACTCACTTGGATGAACATTATAAGATTTGTAGTTATGTTATATTAATTACAGAAAATGAAACTGAGGCCCCATAAGCTGAAGTCATCACCAAGCATAGCCCTGAGTCCTCAGGCCCAGCCTGAGTCTTACACACATGTACACACACACACGGAGCTTTCTCACAGGCTGCTATTGTCAGAAAACAAAATACTGTCTCTACTGCCCAGCCAGACTAAAAACAAAACATGAATTGTGTGGGGTTTTCCTCAGACTTTCTCCCAGTGTCTGTTCATCTGCCCACTCTGGGGTGCCAGTAAGCCTCCTCAATAAAGTACTTTGAGTAAGGCCTTTCCTCCCCATTTTACCCTGTCCACCTCGTGCTCATATAAATTCATTGCTATTTCTTTTAGCATATTGGGTTACCGCAGTCCCTTTTGATTGCTTGGACGCCCAGGATTTTTTTAATCAGGAGTTAATGTCATCTTTCCCAGTTTTAACTAAAAGACCTTTTCTGCTGCCACATATCTAACACCCCCTTTGTCTTTTCTGTAGCTAAGTTTTATATACTCAGAATCACTTAGGACCCTAATTCATTCATCCGCGTGAGATTTAACACAGAGGCACACGCAGACACCCCATACAGTACCCCACTATCCTGGCCTGTCCTTACTTGCACTTGGACAAATGACAGCAAAATGTGCAACATTAAGGAAAGCTTAGGGTTTATTTTAGCCTAACGCATTTTACATTACAAGCCCATACTTGTTAAAGTGCCCATACACTAAATAGTCTTGTTTCTTGAAGGGGGAGGAAGGATGATATTATTTTCATGTAAATACAGAGAGATTCTCAGTGGAGGAAAGGAAGTGTAACAAAACATTGGGGATGAGGTCATAGATCTATGATGTGATGTGTACAGCACCAGTGCCTTATTAAGGAGTTTCCCTCTCCCTTCTCTTTCTCATGGTTCAGGCCTTTTGCTTCTGTTCCTACGACTCACAGCACAGTCTAGAGACTAGGCTAGGAATGATCACGAGCTCCTCAGAATACTTGTCCAATGTACTTCTGTCCAGGCCCACAGCACAGGACATGCTGTGGGAGGGCGATGGGCCACCAAGGTGGATGAGGAAGGCAGAGGCAGGCGAGGGCTTGTGAAACTGGCACACAAATGGGTCTGTGCTGTAAAGACCAACCATCATACCTGTCAGACTTACCTTCAACTTACAGATGAACTGAGGGAACAATTTTATTGCTACTGAATGCAGCAAAGAAAACTGCAAAACTAAAAAGCTCTGTTACTGTGGAGAACTGCTGGAAGCCTAGTTTTATGAGTGGCACCATGCAGCAAACTGGACCTACACTTGCAGTGTCCTGCAGTAATAAAGAAATAAATACAGTTCTGTGAATTTGGCCTGCCTATATATTTTCAAAGCAATTTTTTTTTTTTTGCCTGCTTTGAGCTTACACTGCAGTGGAGTAAATGCTTATGAAAAGCTCATGGAAACAAAAGAAAAATCAAAATACTCTTTTCAAATGGTAACCAGGAAGAAAGGTCATAAATTAAGAAAGATCAGAATGGTTAAAGTAAACAAAATTAAGGTTCTGTTTTGCAAATCGACTATTCCGAATTGGGTTGGAGGTAAATATTGATCATGCAAGCAGGCTGTGCAGAAAATCAGGCTTTCATCAAGGAAGATAAATTAACCTAACCTAATAAAAGAATGAAATAAAAAAAGGAAAATTTAGACTTGATAGCCAGGGGAGAGATTTTTTTTTGTCAGATTTTTTTTATACTGTTAAATTATATCCAAGGGAAATGGCAGAATTCACTTGAGACATTTTAAAAAAAAAATTAGACTGGTGAGTGCATTCAAAATAGTACCCCAGAAAACTACCCTTCAATGCCTAGGAGTGCTCCAGGTGACCTTTTGTAATAGAACTTCTCCATTACTGCTTTATTTCTCTCTTTCTGAGCCCCTATATATGTGCCCATGTATATTTTGCTTTGGCCCTTAAATGAAATTGCATGATATACATCAACTCTTGGAGAATAGGGAGTGCTAATGGGGGCTGATCTTCAAGGTCCTTTTGTCATTATACATGGAAGAAAAAGGAACAAAATTAATTGTTTCATTTCATTTTTATTCGGTATACCCTAATATATTTTCATGGTTTGAATTCTAATTTCTTCCCATTCACTTTGTATCCAGTGCTGGAAAATCCATTTCTTGTATCTCTTAATATGCTTGAAGGATCTAAGGAAATTACAGAATTTAACAGCTTTACTTCAAAAATCCATGTAAGAGCTCCAATGACCACCATAAGCTGCATGGTCGTATTGTACAAATTGTCTTGACGGTTTAGAGAATTTACTTATATTAACATCTAGAATATAAAGTAGATAAAACCCATCAGAGAGTTTGAAATGTTCCATTCATCAGTAAATCCATTATGCTGTATAAAACCACATTGACCTCTTCCCAGTCACGACAAAAGTTTCCATTACCAGAGCTTTCAAGGACCTCTGTTTTTTCCAGGACTTCTAATATTTAGATAAACTCCAGAGTTTGGAAAGATTTAGGATTAAACTGTGCACTCAGCAATCTCTGTGAATCTCATATTGAAGTCAGTTACGTCTGTTAGATGCATGCAAAAAGAACAGAAAAAAAGGTCTTTTGGGTTTTTTTTCCTGAGGACCTTAACCACGGACTCAATAGAGAAGGCAGCTGAGTTGCCTTGTAGGAAATGGCAGGCAGCGAGCAGGTGAGAGCTCAGCACATCCACTGAACCTTGCCCCTGTCCTTTCTGAGTCCCCAGGCGTAACCTTTGTGTTGAGAATAACCCCAAAGGCCCAGCTTGGTCTAGAGCAGATGTAGGCATGCAGTCAAGTATCTGTAGAATTGGCTAGTATACGAGGGCTGATTGTAGCCTGGTGGTACATGTTCGTGCCAGCTTTGTGCCAGGGGAGAGAGAGGGCACACAGTACTTGCTCTGGTGTAAGACCTGTCTACACAGTACTAACCAAACAAAAATTTTGAACCTGTTTGAGCCAGCAAGGTGTCTCTGTGTAAAATGGCTATGGCCTTTTCAATCTGGAATTAAATGGCATAAAACTGGTTTTATCATAGCATCAAAACATAGCCTGCTCTCTGGCAGGCTTTGCCTTTGCCTTTGTGCCCTCAGGCAGACAGCTGGCATGGAGAACTCCATCAGACAGGAGCAGCTGACACCCCTGGAGAGGGGGCTTGCTGCCCCAGCCATGACAGCAGTCTAAGGAGGCACTAGAGAATGCCAGGGATGTGGAAAAAAAATGCAGGATGAAAGGGATGCATTCCCCTGGGCACGAAGACCAACATAAGCACTCTGTATGACTTGGCTGCATGTGATCCCCCCAGTAGCATGCCTTCCCTCTGCTGCCTTTGATCCCACCACTGAAATACTGCCCTCACCATCCAAGTCGGCGCCTGGGCTCAGGAAATCTTTCAACCTCAGACTACCGGAAGTCAAAAGAATACCCTCAAGAAGTGCCACAGCAGTGTCTGCTGTTTCTATGGTTTGCAGCCTGGAGTGGTGTTTCAGAGAGGCCAGTGAGCTCAGCCTGTCCTAGCTCCGAGCAAAGCCTTTCAGTCTTCCTCCTATTACAAGCACCTTTTTCAGAAAATCTTTTCATTACAGATTTTTATCATGAGGTTCTGATTCTCCTTAGTGAATGCCAAATAACAGCCATGCAAAAGGACTTCTCTTTACCCCTTGGTAAATACTTTGGCTGCACACATATTACACATCAAGCACACGTTGCCCCACACGAAAGAATTATTTTGCAGAATCTGCCCTTTAACTCGCATCCCTGCAGTTTCTTTTGGCAAATGGCTTTTTTTGCCTGTCCCTAAGTCATGCTAGGATTTATCCTGGCATTTTCTGAGATTATTGATACTGGGAGAATGCAACATCAGCAGAAGGTCAGCCATGCCCAGGGGGCTTGGGGAGTGGTAAAGTTTACTCAGACAGTGATCTCAAAAGGAAAGTTTCTAAGTTGTGGAGATTTCTTTTGGTGGCATTGATCCTTCAACTTATTCTTGTGATTAGATCCTTATGAAGCTACCGCATGGTTGTAAATATTTTGAAAGAATCACCATTTCTGTAAGACAAAGTTGAAACGTCACTCAGAGCAGTTTTGCAGCAGCTCAGCTCCATTCATAGACCCCAGCACCAGCGCTCAGAACACATAAAGCCTGGGAAAGTTGTTTATAAGAAGAGCTAGAGATTGTGATTTGATTGTGGCATTGCCTTTATGATGAGTGTTTGCTACAAACAGGAACGGATTTCCCTGAGGTCACTGTCAGCACAGGCTGTAACGGTGACTGCATCCTAAGACATCTTGGTGAAGGCTTCTGAGTTCCTGTTCTTGCCCTGGACACTGGGGCTACTGGCCCAAGAGGTGCCTCCCCACACGGGGAGAGCCAGAGAGCCAGAGGCAGTTCCTGTGCACCGAGACCTGGCTATTGCTCGGGGTCTGAAGGGGCCATCAACAGCTGATAGCTGAAGAAGGGAGGAGTGCAGCTTTTTTTTGGAAATACGATAAGCTTTCCTTCACTGCAGAAGCTATGGAATAATCTTTTTCTACAGGCTGATCTTTATCAAATCAGTAGGACTGCAGATGGGTGAGGAAGGAACTGTAGCACCAAGCCAACCACCACATGTGCTCCCAGCACAACGGTCGCTGGTCCCCAAGAGACAGCAGGAAGCTGTGCTGTAAAGAACAATGGTGGCCTCAGTATCAACTTTTTTTAAAAAAAATTCTACTACACACTTTTACAATGCACAAAACAGCAAAGGTTTATGGATTTAAGTGTACTAAAAAGCTCACTGCAATGCTTTCTTTAACATCTTATTTTCTGGAGAGAGTTTACTGTATGTCAACACTGTTTGTGACACTTCATTTCTTCACAAATCACTCAAAGAGCAGAGAACCTCAGGGATGTTTTACAGAGCTGCCGAGCAATTGAATTGTGCACAGGAATTTATCAGCATGGCCCTCGGTGGTGAAGTCCATACCACTTTTCCTGGTGTCCAGTATACCCCATGCCAGCAGGATTGCAATGGTTTATGGGCACTGTTTCAAAAGCTCGAACAGCTGCTTCCAAGCCTGTCCATGAGAAACACTACTAACAAATGGGTCAGGGACCAGCACTTGGGGGTGAGCAATGAATAAGGTCATCAGGGCAAACTGCTTTCGGCCACCCGCAACTTCAGGGAGCAGCTGGGACCAGCAAAGTGGGCAGAGCAGTGGCCCCTTCAACAAGTGCTCTGTCCCAGCTGTCCCTGAACTGGTCCTCAGCCAGACTGATGGGCCTGACAATCAGTGTAGCCTGTGTATTGTTCCGCATTTTTACAGAGTACTTGCTTGGAGCCTGAAGGTGTGACTGTACCACAACACGCTGAGGGTTTCTTTGTGATAGTTTTAGGTTTGCTACAGCTACTTCTGTTCGTTGCCCAACTGTATCGACAGGAAAAGCAAAAAGCAGATAGAATTCCCTCCAAGTAAGAGCAGGACCCACCCCCAGCCACCAAAAAACCACACAGGATTCATCTGAATGTCTGATTTCCACAGAATCCTACTGTCACACAACCATGACATGCCTTCCGTAACATTCCAGTCCTCCATACCCTCCAGAGCTTTGCTGGACACCAAGTCTTATCTTCTGGGTCTGCTGTTGCACTTCCCTATTCCTCCCCAGAGACACATCCACAAGGAGCGCCCCTAAAATTAATACTTTATTAACACCTGGCACCTCCTGGGTTTAATAAAGGTTTGGGAAATGTTTTTGCTGGGACTTCGTTTGCTTTCACTCGCAGAACCCTTTTGGTCGACTCAAGGCCCTCGGCGGCGGCTACCGCCGCCTGAGGCGGGGCCCAG
>NW_008611948.1:0-21173 GCF_000691845.1 Merops nubicus | reverse complement strand
GCCCGGCCGGCGGCGGGCCGGGGGGAGCGAACCGTGAGAGCGGGTTTCTGTCCAAGCGAGGACTTCTAGGTTTTCACATTCTCTGGTTTAATAACAAACCAAATGCAGATGGCTCAACTAGGGATCATGTCTCCTTTCCACTTCAGGCTGCTTTTTTGGCAAATACGTTTCTTTCCTGACGCTGTGTCAGCGGCAGTTACAGCTTCTTCCAAGGCAGGGCGGATATTGCCCATGTCCCTCTGCATTCCCCACGACATTTTCTCCAGGAGGTCAGCACATAGAGGGGAGCCAGAGCTGCTACCAGTGTTTCAGCAAGCTGGAGTGAGTTTGCATAGGGTACATTCGGTTCGTGGCATCTCAGTTTGGCTTCAGCCAAACCGGGGAGTTCCCTGTGTCTGGCTCTGGCCGTGTGTCGGTGACAAGTGCTGCGTTTTGCTGAGATCAGCATCCCGAGGTGTGCCCTAGGAGGAGTGGAGCAGGGGTTGCTTTTGCTTGTGGTGGCCTCAGAACTGTCTGTGTGCCCTTTGCCGTCCCTGGGGACACTGGCGATCTGTGGTCCAGGCTCTGCAGGTCCTACCTCCCATACCCAGGGCAGCAAGGAAAGCCCTAAGTCCTTGAGCCTGGAGAGCACAGGGGTCTTAACATTAAGGTTTATTTTGTGCCCTCAGGTGATGATTTTAATCTTAGTGTTTTATAGCTGGTGTTGAATGGGAGAATGAAAGACATAAGGGAAAAAATGGAAGGAAAATAGTCAAATTTCATTTTTTCTTCCTCTGGGTGAACACCTGGATTGCATTGTGCTGCACAGTGGGACTGGCACATGTGGCACCAGGGGTGATCCTGAATAATTGGAGGTGGTCATGTGTAGTGCAAAGTGGAGACAAGACATGGCTAATTCTTCCTTTTTGGTCAGGATGAGGGTATGTTCAGAGGAGGATGTTTGGTGCACCAAGTCCTGTTACCTTCTGCCATGAAGCCATCCCCCACCCCCCAACAGAGCCTTTGGTTTGCCTTCATTTTATTTAGTATTATGTTTTCAGATCCTGTTTGTGAGAGGACCAGCACTGAAGGGTGTGTGGGAAGCAGCAACCATATTCTTTTCCTTAAAGCCAGGAATTCCCAAGATCGGGTCTGGGATCAGCTCTAAATTTTCAAGATACTCAATCAGCCAAATTACCATGGCTTCCTTTGCAGATGGAGGGAAGAGTACCTACACATGTATGTTCTTACTTATTTTTATTTGCTGCTGCTTACCAAATATACTAATAATTCTTATTCCTAATATACAAATATTCCTGGATTTCCCAGGCTGAGAGGTGATGGCTAAATAAATCCAGCTTTTGAATGAATTTGTAAGCTTAAATTATAAATGGATAGACGTGAGGAGACCTTTCCAAGGGAAGTACCAAAATATATGGTGTCACTAATAGACGGTAATTACAATCCAGCTTCTTTCCTGAATAACTCACTGTACAGGCATGTCTCTTGGTCTTGTTTCAGGTAATAGAATTTGGTAACCCTAATTAGCTAAAAAAGTTCATTTATTTGTAGCGATGTTTCATGTAAAAACTGACTACCAGTTTGCCTCCTGGAAGGAGATCCCGTGTGTGGTGTGTGGTTTGTCTTATCAGATCCCTCAAGTTCTCCAATACGTGCTGCATCTGTTGTTGGCATGTCTCATCAAAGTGAAAAAGCCTGGCTGGAAAGCTTGTGAGGAGAGAGGTACATGGGACGCTTTGCTGCAATTAAGTGGAGACTTGGTTCACACCAGGAGCACGCTCCCAGATGTCCATAAAGCAAAGGAATCATTATGTTGGCGGGGATGTTTTATGCAGTGTTCTTCCTGTCTGTGTGGCTAAATTGCCGGGTGATTATTTTATAGTTATTTTGGGTGGCAGAACGTAGGTCACTCGGGCAGGTCGCAGGTGAGGAAACATCAGAGACCTGCTCTGGCTGCAGGCAGTGTGGCCGAGGAGAACGGGGAGATTTCAGCCCAGGGCTCCTCTCTGTGCCTGGGGTCTGACCAGCAGCTCCGTCTTTCGGAGCCGGTTCTGTGGGCTGCAGCAGTGCTGCTTCCGCGCTGTGCTCAGCCTGACTGTGGTCGTGGAGCTCCTTGGAGAGTAGTGTGGTGTCTCAGGGTGTACTGCAGCAGGGTGACACTAAGCACAGTGCTACCTGAGCTGTTAGTGCTCCAGTGCTTGCAGGGTGAGACCATTTATGTCCACCCTTCTCAGAGCTGATGAGTTTTCAATACTTGGAAATGTGTCGTGGTGCCGTCTGTGTGTGTGTACAGATCTAAACACATTGATTTAGTCACACAAGAAAGTACTTCAAAATGAACTGGTTAATGAAGTAGTTGGTAACTAGAGAAAGGACTTGTGGGGTTTGGGCTTTTTGTTTGTTTGTGTTGTGTTGTTTTTTTGTTTTTTTGTTTTTTTTTAAAAACAGATCTATTTCAGCTGCAGGAGTTTATCATCCAAATCAGAGGATTTGGGGAGCTATTGAGAGTAGAGTGTTTTGATGACTTGGCAAGGAGTACGGCTTCTAAGG
The DNA here is from genome assembly GCF_000691845.1 of Merops nubicus. Taxonomy (NCBI): domain Eukaryota; kingdom Metazoa; phylum Chordata; class Aves; order Coraciiformes; family Meropidae; genus Merops; species Merops nubicus. The sequence goes on along the minus strand of NW_008611948.1, from coordinate 18,623 downwards.
CAGCACTTTGATCTGCATTTTAAATGCTTCTTTGTAGCAACAGTTTCACAATTTCTTTTCTCATTTTAAGTCAGTTTTGCTGAGGTATGTTTTGAGAGAAAATAGCAACAGTGTACATTATTCGTGTTGACTTCAGAGCCAGCTAGAACTTGTAGTTCATCCCAGATCTTTTGGCTACTATGGTAAATTTACGATTACACCAGAAAGGAAATTAGTAGAGATGTTAAATATTATCAAAGCTTTGCAAATCTTTTGAAATATCTCCAGTGTGAAACCTAAACTTGCATTAGCATTTTTGCTGTGCTATGTTGTACAACATTTATCTAAGCACCCACCTAATATTACAGGTTCCTAATTAAGCTTTTTTTTTTTTCCCTTCTAAAGGACACGCTGCAGTTTAGCACATGCGTCCTTTTAGTCTCGCATTGCACCTGAAGACCTTGATTCTAGTGACTGAAGCTTTCTAAAGACAACCAGGTGCTGCTGTAGTGGTGCTATTTGGAACCTTTACCTTACTCTTCTACCTCCAGCACGTCCTCAGATAAGCTGTTGCTTGAGAGAGAACGTTGTTGTCACTTAGGTGTTCTTACACGAGAGAGCTTATTGCATTAATTGGTGTAGTATGGGCAGAGTAGGAGAGAGGGGTGGGAATTGGGAATGTTTATTAAGGTTTTCATTTAAATATCGCACAGCATGTCTCCTTTTTGTAGCCAGTTTGGGGTAGGGTTTATACCTCGCTTGGGAAATCAGCAGCCTTGAGGGTGAGGACAAATGAACAACTTTTCCAAAACTGATTGAGAGCTGTGTGATAGCTCTTCGGGTACTGTTTTGGGCCACTCTTGAGCTGTGACTCTAAGTGGTACCAGGCTGGCAGCTCTCTGCTTGTGCATCAAGTTCAGCTGGTGTGTAGAAGAGGGCACGCATTTCATTCCGAAGATGAATTAGCCTGTGAAGTTGGGTCTTCAGTTCCCTGTACAAGGTAGCATCACTAGAAGGCTTTAGACAAACAGCATTGTACGTACATTTAACTTTCATCCTTTTCCAAACTGCCAGTGACTTTGATCAGCTGGACATTCTCCCTGTTATCCTGCACATCTCCCTGGTGCAGGATGCCGATGTGGCACATGTGAGGTCGCGTGGCCCTGAGGCTTATAAATTCAGCTGTCGTGCTCAGAGATGCTGCAGCCAGAGCACTGGTGCGTATTGCAGGCTCAGCTTGGCACCAAGCCCACCATCACCTTCAGATTCTCTTAACACTACTTTTTCACTACATGCGGCAAGGTAGCGTTGCTCAGCTCGTAGTTGATACAGCATCTCCTCTTTTCTCTCAAAGTAGTCAGACTTCCGGTTTCTCATTGACAGAAGACAAGGCTTATGCTCCACCTAGAAGAGGGTGTATTTTTCTCTGTGTGTGGTGAATGTTGGTGTTACTGCAGGCTGTGGCATTACATAAAGACACCTTGCACACCTTTTGAAACTTGGCTCACAAGTTGCCAGTGTTGGTGGATGTCCGCAGTGCTTTCAAGTGGCTCAAACATTTATGTTCTGTGCATTCAGCCTCGCACATATCTTTAATAAAATGCCTCAGACAGGCTAGTTTTTCATGTGCAGCAGACTTTCAGAAATGTGCATTTAGAAAAGGAGTTCTCTGATCCATCTCTGAAACCCTGCTCGTGCCCACAGTGCTGAGGAATTACGCCTGTGACGGTTTGCTGATGTGAGGTTTGTGCGCTTCAGCAGGTGCAACAGGATTTCCCACATTTGCAAACTTGGCCCAAGCAACCCAGCAAAGCAGAATTTAGCCTTGGAGAATGGAAGCTGATTAACCCTCAGGCTTGGAGCATACCAAGAATGAAGAGAGGTACTTCCACAAAAATCAATACTGCTTTTCAAGGATATATGCACAACGTGGTTTGGGGACTTTTTTCCATCTCTTCATTCTGTCCAATATGTTAAGTAGCTGGTTTGTTACTCTAACCCCCTACAAATGATTGTCAGTAATAATTCTGTAAAACTATGAATCAACTCTGCATGACTTTGTGCAAATAGACTGAGTAATTTCTTTGTTCTTTTCTTCTTACTTTGTAATTGGAGTCTGTAAAAGCCCAAAGGTTTGGTCTTGTGGAAAGCATGATTCATTTATTGGTGTCTGTGCCGACTAGTTATCTTTCAGTAATTCCAGAGTGCTGCTACAAGCCAAGAGTGATTCATACATGGCTAAGTGCACAAACAAATGGGGTCATGGCCATCTGCAGAAACTTTTCTAATCTATTTATGGTATCGGAGAAAGAAGTGGGTGTATTAAGGATGATGGAATAGGTGTCAATTACATTGGTGAATATAACCGGTTAAGTAACACTAACCATTACTTAAAACCACATCTGCTCATTGCTAAAGATCACGACAGTAGGGACCTATTTAAATCTTAACATAGCCCTGATATGGGAGAGAGAGGTGGAGTGTCCAGCTTGCCTCCTAATGAGCTCACCATCATAACTGCTGTGGTAGTCTCTTCTACCTTTCTTGAGATTTAGACATGAACTTGCACTTTGAGTATTTGTAGTAGCAAAGTCCAGCTCTTTGCTGTTGCTGACCTCAATCATTGTAGGTTTTACATGCAGAATTTAGCCTTAAACTTAATTAACTTGCCATTGATGATCGGTGGTAGGGTTTCTCATTTGCACACCAGACAGAACAGTTGTGCAACACCTTAGCAGAGACAGTGGAGGTCAGGTGAGTCCGTTCTCCTTCCAAATGCCTCTTCAATGCTTTAGGATCTCAGCTACATCTTACACGGTAGCTTTCCTCTACTTCCATCCCAACTCACTAGTTGTAAGAATTAATTCTCCCTTTTGTAAGTTGGATAACAGAACAGCTCTGGCTGCAGCCATGTCAGAGTGGCTTTGTTCAGATTTTATTCTTCAGCTTTGTGGGAGGCAGTTTGCTCCTGCCATGCTTCCAAGTGGAGGAGCCGGGCCCCAGGGCTGGCACTTGGGTGCCTGAGTTGATTGTGAGAAGGAGGGGGTTTGAGACTAGTGATAGAAAATGGCAAGGGGCAAGAGACACTGAGGTGTATGGATGAGGGCAGCTTCCCTCAGTGCCTGCCTGCTCCTCAGTCCTGCATGCTGCAGCTGGTTTTGCACCCGACATATGTGTATCCAACAAGATCTTGCACTTGCAGAGCATGTGGTGGTCTCACAGTGCTTTAGAAACATCCCATGTCCGCACGATGGGTGAGGGTTGCTCGGGCGGTGAGCTGGAGCACAGGTGGACCAGTGCCGTGATGTCTGGAAGCGGCTCTGGGCCCCTCTCCCCAGGCTCCAGGAGACTCATGTGGTCACTGCTCAGTTGTGTTTTGATTTCAAAGGACTTGACTGGAGCACAGAGCTCATGGCCTCAAATTTCTGTAAATTGAATTGAAGCATCAGTGCTAGCCAAAAATATGGAATCATTTGGCAGGATGTCGCTGCTGTCGCTTTACTGATGTTTTGAAGGCTGTGACCACTCCTGCTGCACCCTGGCTGCCTGTGCTCCCATGGAGGGAGACAGGGCCCTGACCCAGTATGCTGCAGAGGGGGAAGTGACCCAGACTTTTGCTCAAAGGACTGATGAGCCTCTCCTGATGTCTGAACAGCTTTCTTCTTCTGCCCTTGCTTTATTTAAGTCAACAGATTGTGTAAGCCACATGCTAGATTTACCTGCAGGGCAAGAGGGAAGGAAGCAGTGCCATTTGGATGAATTCCCAAAAGTCATCTAACTGCTGAGCGTTAAGACTAACATTTCCAAGCCCGAGTCACCTCAGCCGTTCTCCTGAATCTGCTCACCACCTCCTCCATCTGTGCACGATGCACCCGTGGCTTCGGCTGCCGAGGACGGGTCCCGGGAAGCTGCATGCTGCAGCCGCTTGCCGGCGGGTCTCCTGCCCTTGGGCTCTGTGCTGAGCCAGCGTGGAGGTTCTCACCCTTAGTGGTTTCTGTTTAATGTTATGATTAATACAAACCCCAAATATCCCCTCCAAAGTGAAGCCGTGCCCGAGTCTCCCACACTGTGTTCCCGTGGTGCTGAGGGTACTGTCTGGCTGCTAGAGCCACGGGGATGAAACCCACAGCTCAGCAGCTTAAATGACCCAGAGCTGGGCTTGTTCTTGGTGCATGCTCCAGGATGGAAACCAGGCTGGATTTCCTTGTGCTCTTCACAAGTATCGGCACAATGAGACCCGGTTCTTTGAGAGTTGGTGAGCATCGGTGTGCCCGGTGCTGGGCTGCAGGGGCTCAGCTTCACTGAAGGCAGATGTCTCTGCTGCTTCCCTGGAGGAGCAGATCCTGCTCTCTCTCTGTGTTTTTTCGTTCTTTCCACCATTATTCCACCGTACCAAGGGTGGACTCAAGTTTTCAGTAATTAGAACAACATATACAGCTTAGGCTCTTTAGCACTAGAAGTACCTTGACCTGCTAGGTGCTGCCTTTAGGACACTTAAGCAACAAGATTTATGGACACTTGCTTCAGACAGTTCAGAGTAGAATTATATTAAATTGCAATAATTTCCCATATAATAAACTGGAATGCCACTTTTATTGTTGTATTATTGTAATGGGACTTCGCTTAAATTGGAAGTCGCATTTTCAGGTTCAGTGTCTCCCTCTCCATCGTGCTCAGACACACACATGAGGTGTGTCACACTTCATGATGCTGATCTCCAGGGTGTAATGCAATGGATATTTTCTGTGTCTGTAGTGTGACTTTTTCATAGCAGTGTATACAGATTGCACCTTTTGGAGCTGTTGCTGTGAATGCAGGTGATGGCTGTCCTGTCAACTGGTGTGACAGGACACCTCAAGAGTAAGGAGAGGGGGCAGAGGTCTCTGATGGGAGTCCTGCATGCTCCAAGAGGCACGAAGCAAACAGGGTTACAAACGTATGCTGTCCTGCTGATAGCTTTTCATCCTCATCGTTCTCATGGGTTTTCTTGATAAATACTTCTCAACATCCACTGACTTGCTATCTAGGCCTGAATGGTAAGGAACAATAAATGTAATGGACAGCCTCAATTTAATAGATTCACTACGAGCTTTTTATTAGTATGGCTTTTTTTTTTTTTTTTTTTTTTTTTTTAGAAAGCCAAAAGAAAAGAAATTGCATTTAATTAAGTTCAGAAAGTAGCTCTTTCAAATCTGAGGGAAGCATGCCTGAGTGGGCTCAGTTCAGCTAATTTGGTTATGCAGCGGGGGAAGGATCTGTCCTGCTGTGCAACCTGCAGAGCGCTGCCTGCTCTCGAGTGGGTTAACAGCTTCATGCAGATGCTCAGGAATTTCTCTTTTGACCTGATCGTGGGGTTTTGCTGTGACTGGAGTGCACCACAAGTGCATTCCAGTCACAGTAAGTTCGTGGGTTTGGAGATGCTTTTCATCTTCTCCTTTCTGTTTGCTCACGAAGGGATCACACTGTATCTCGGAGCCATGTGTCTTGCTTGGTTACGCTTCTGGAGATTTACAGACCCATGTTAAGCAACTATTAAATTAAGGAAAATGGCCTTTAGGAAGCTGCATGTCAAGTGGAAGAAATGCTTTATGTAACGTAGGGGTATGTGAAGGGACCTAAATACAAGCTTAAATTGGCTGTTACGAAAATAGGTATAATTGGGGTTTTGTACAGTGATTTTTACGGCTTCCGAGCTTCATGTCCTGATGAAATCCTGCATCCAGTCTGCACACTGCCGAGGGGATGGGGGTTGAAAAGCCTGAGTACTGGGACTTGTTCTAGGAACAGCCTTGCCCTCATTTGCAAAGTCGGACAGAACTGTCATTTGCTGAGGCTCTGCCTTGTTTGAGAGGTGTCTGGAGTGGTGGTTTCCTCCCGCCTGTGTCTGCCCTTCGGTCTCTCCCAGCAGCACTCGATGTCAGGGCTGGGCAGGGGAAGGGATGTCCCTTACTATGGTTGTAACTACTTGAAAAACTCTTGCAGCTGTACCCTCCTAACAGTGCACACGCCAAGAGCTGCAGCTTTGTTTTCCAGCCTGATCAATGCAGTTAGTTTAAGTCATTGGGTAATTCATTAGCTGGACGCACTTCTGTGGGCTTAGCACAAGAGCCACTGCTTTGCTTATCGCTTCGGGGAAGGCTGGGGGTGCTTCTGAGGCTTCCCTGGTTGTGGCTGGGGCCAGGTGATGCTGTCAGGCTGTCACCCAACTGTTCTGGGATCCAGAGCCTAAGGAAGTGGAGGATGTCACATTTTGACCTTGCATCCTCATATTAATCCAGATAGTCTTTCCTGTTGCTATATTTAAAGCCTTTCTATTCTGTCTGGAGAGACAGAGCATCAGCTCTCTTGGGTGAAGACTGACCCATCCTCTTTTGGAAAGCTGGTCCCCAGGTAGCTTTCCTCCATAGAAAACAAGGCTCCACTGAATCTTGTTGGCAAGAATTGGAAGAGTAGTTTTTTATTTAGTATACCTTCTACCAGCTAGGACTTAGAGCTGGTTTTCTTTCTAGCTTGCTAAAAGTTTTGCAAGAACAAAACACTGTTGCTTTCCTGAGAGTGTCTTGGCTGTCACATGGGAGGAAAGCCTGGCACTGTGAGACAGGGCGGAAGAAGCTGAGACAGAATTCGCTGCTTCTTTGAAACTATCCCTTTTTAATTGTCCAAACAGCATTTCAAAGAAAATCTCTGCTCTTCTCTATCTTCTTCCAGCATTATAATTCTATATAATCACTTTTCTTTCTGAAAAAGAATAGGGCGTGATTTTTTTTTTTTTGCAGGAGGAAGGGATAAATTGCAGATGTTGCTGGGATACACTTTTTGCCTCTGTTTAATTTTTACTGGCATTCAGTAAATAGGCTGTGAGGGGTGGGGCTGATGTTTGTATTCCAGCACCAATCATCTACAATAAATCCCATCCGTCAACAGCGGAGTGTATCTTGGGTGTGACCTGCTGCAGTTAGGAGCTGATCCTGGCTTTCCTGCCTTGTGGAAAGGCAGCGAAGGCTGAGGCTGGCCTGAGTGCTCCACTGGGGCCTTTGCCCTTGCTCCTTCGAGGTGTTTGCTGTCCCCTTCCCACCTTGCTGCCACACTCCAGCTCTGTGAGTGAGAAGTGCTGTGCGGGGGTCCAGTCTCTGTCCGTGTGCTCCCTGGTGTGGGAACGGGCAGTTCTGCTCCAGACTGACTCTGTGCTTTTCTGGGAGCAGCTCTGATCTGCAGGCAGCGTGGGCAGGCGAGGGCTGCCACGTCCCACATGGGACGCCCAGTTTAGCAGAGACTTCTGGCTGTGCTGTTGGCAAGCCAAGCTTTTATGGTGCTGATGTTGCAGCCCAGCAAAGGGCAACCATGCACCCTGAGCCAGTGTGTGGCCAGATCCAGGAGCTGGGCGCTGGGACGGGCAGTCCTCTGCCCTCCTCCTGCAGCAAAGACTTGTCTTTTCAGCACATGCCATGCTTTTATCTGCTTTTGGAGCCCTCTTGCAGACTAAACTAAAAATCATTTCCCAGCATGTGTTGCACACAGGCATCATGAGGCAAATGTGGCAGCTCCGTTCCCTCTTTCGTGTTTTCACCTGTTTAGACTAAGTACATCTTTGTTTTCTTGGCAGCCTATTTGGTTGCACAAACAGTGTAAGACAAAACCACTAGCAGGTGTTGGTCCAGCCAGTATAATTACTGGTTCCTTGCTGCCACTGCTGGTAGGCAGACAGCATGAGCCACCCTTCACATGGAGTCGTCTGGCAGGACTGGGGCTGCAGAAGGGCTCTGGGCACTGGTCCATAGGGCACATGCGCCGGCTGCTCAGCCACTCCTGTGTCTCTTCCCCGCTGCCAACTGCACAGGAGTTAGGTGTATTTGGAGAAAGGGAGGATTGCTGAGGGTAGCTCTGGTCAAGTTTAAAGCACTAACTTTGCATGCGAATTCTCACTTGCATTTAAAAAGTTGGCAAAACGCATGGCTAAACCAAAAGACCGAATTTGAGCATGTGTGAGCCAGGTGAGCCTAGAGAGGGGAGAGAAGCAGCATCCTAAAACCCTGCCTGAACTCAGAGGGTTCAGGCTCATTTCTCCCACATGTACCAAGCCATTGCCAAAACACTCTGGGTGAGATGCCCTGTGCTGGGTGACGTGCCTGTGTGTGCACAGGGTATCACGCCTAGGGTGTGCACAGCACCCAGCACCCAGCACTGGGCGGGCATTGCCAGGGGAGAGCTGCTGCCTGATACCCTTATGGGAACTTAGACACAGAACAACTGATCCCGATGAGCACGGAGGCTCTTTGTATCAGCCTCTGCCTTTTCTTTGGGCTCCCACACCTTTTGGGCCACCCAAGCCTTTTCAGCCTCCACTTTTTCCCAGTGTCTGCTTTTCCCTTTTGGTCGCCCCTCCCCCCGTTTTTTTTGGCCTCCCACCTTTTTTTTCAGTCTCCACTCTTCTTTTGGCCTTTCACTCCTTTTCAGCCTCCCACCCCTTCTCAGGCTCTGTGCGGTGAGGAGGCTGTGGAGGAGCGAGGAGGCGGTGGAGGAGGAGGAGGTCACAGCCTGTTGCCACACGCTGGCGTTAGGCTCAGCAGAATTCCTTTCTTTTCCTTTCCCGTCCCATCACGGTGCGTGCCATACGGTGGTGGTGGGGTACCCCTGCACGGAGGCTCCCGGCCGCCCGGGTGAGTGCAGGTGATGCCTCATGTTTGCATGGTCGCTTTTGCATGCCTCTTGCACACGAAGCATTGATTTTCCATATATCTGACCTTGTTCCTCTAAATCAGCCTGACTTAAAATCAGTGAGGTGACTCTGAGCCTGCAGATCCCAAGCTATTTAGTTGCTGCAGTAATTTAGAATCATAGAATAGAATCAGAGTCATTTAGATTGGAAGAGGCTTTCGACATCATGGAGTCCAACCATTAACCCAGCACTGCCAGGTCACCACTAAACCATGTGCCTCAGCACCACATCTCCACAGCTTTTAAATCCCACCAGGGACGAGGACTCCACCACTGCCCTGGGCAGCCCTTTTGGGGAAGAAAGCTTTCATATTGTCCAACCTAAGGCTCAACTTGAGGCTGTTTCCTCTTCTCCTATTGCTTGTTACATGGAAGCTACAGCCTCCTTTCAGGGAGTTGTAGAGAGTGAGAAGGTCTCCCCTGAGCCTCTTTTTCTCCAGGCTAAACAACCCCAGTTCCCTCAGCTGCTCCTCAGAAGACTTGTGCTCTAGGCTCTTCACCAGCTTCATTGGCCTTCTTTGGACATGCTCCAGCAACTCTCTGACCAGTAATCTTTTCCTGGGATGAAATAATTGCTTATCTATGTCCTCTCAGGTGCATAGAAAGTAACTTTTTAAAGCTTTATTTGGGAGGAATGGTGTGATAATATAACCCCTTGAACCTCCCAGCCTGTACTCATACCTGGAGCTGTGACGTCAAGAGCGGAGCCATGACGAGCAGGTGATGAGTGAGGTGCAGCAGCCTGGGCTTGGTGTGTCTAGCAACCAGGAACCTCCCTTCCTCTTGGGTTAAAGGCCACTTTTATAGGCCAGTAGGACTCCTCTGGCATCAGACTGTAGTAGGTACTAATTAGCACCAATTAACCACTATCAGTGACAGACAGTTCTTACGGGCTCCATAAAAAAGTGCTGTGCAGGGGTTTGCTCCAGTGGAATCCCCTGCAGGATTACAGAGTGCTCACCCAGAGGGTGGTGGCTCACAGCTTGTCTGGTGCTGAGGTGGTGCTGGTGTGGTCAGGGGCCATCCGTGCCCTGTCATCCCATCAGTTTTGCAGATAATAATATACTGCTCGCTGATGGGTGAGAGAGAAGACGTGAGTTGTCTTTTATTCCAAGCTTTTTGCTGCTTTGTTCTTTGAAAATACATCTGCTGGGCATTGCATCTGGAGCTTTGGGCAAGATTTTGCTGTGGGTTTTCCACTTCAGCACTCTACAGCCTCTGCCGCCAGACTGGGGGTGGGGTGTGAGAAAACCCTGAGCTTGCACCAAGGCTCAGCAGCCTTCATAAGGCTGGCCAGGAGTGCCAGAGGAGAGCAGTCCTGGGAAGCCGAAAAGCCTGTGCAGTGGTGTGGCTGGAGAGTAATGGGACCTTGTGCCACAGCTTCTGGTGTGGGAACACACGTGGGGTCATTACTGGGAGTGTGAGACCTGGCATGTCGTGGTTTTGGTACTCCTGGCTACTGCAGAGGTGGTAGGCGTGGGTGCAGATGTCAACCAGAGCTGGCTATGGGAGAGCTCTTGAGGAGCGGGTCCCCAGGAGGGGAGCTGGGGTGTGTGTTGCAGCCGGCCGGGGGTGGCTCCCATCACTGACAGATGCTTTCTGTTTTTCTTTCAAATATCTCCAGGCACTGAATGTTTAGGTCGCACCTTTCCAGGTAAACTGGGTAAGTGAAGTATTTCAAGAGCTGCCAAGCTCTAATTATGAAGGCTGATTGCATGATTGCAGCTGCTGTACTATAAACACCCTGGTTACTCGCTTGATGAAAGAGGTGGTGCGTTGCCTTGTCCTGAAAGCAGCAGGTACCTGCTGTTTGGGGTGCTTTGGGGGATGCGGTGGTGTCTTCAGAGGCTGGTTGTGCAAACCTGGCATTTTTTGCCCATCAATAGCTGGCTGCACTTTGGTAATCTTAGATGGCATTTTTTTCCTGCTGTTCAATTTAGCAACACCTTCAAAAGCTGGATGTCTTTTTAAACACAAATATTCTTCCATTTCCTCTTATCCTGGCAAACTAATGAGCAGCATTACATTGAGGAAGAAAACTTTCACTGTATTTTGTGGAAGTAATTTGACAACCTGAATCTTTTTAAGTCATGGCATGTCCAACTTCTTTTGAGTGTGGCAGGAGCTGCCCATGTTCAGGGCAGACAAAACCATGAGTCGGGAGCACTGTTGAACCAGGCTCCTGGATTTGAGCTGAACCTGTTTGCAAAAGACTTTGCTGGTTTAAAAAGACATTGTTGTAACACATACTGGTCTCTCTCTCTATTTAGAATTGAGTTTATGAGAGTACCTCAAAAGGAAGGTGTCTTTGCTCAAATGTGTCCCAAGCTTGCTGGGGAAGAACCGACTGAATAAAATGCTAACAAGTGATGAATAAATGATTTTAATAAATGGCTAATCAATTGCTATAGAGCCTGGGAAGTCTCTGGGAGCTTATGACCTTGGCTTATAACCACACTCAGATCTTTAATGTGCTTATAATACCTACAAATCATTCATTAGGCTTTTATCAAGCATCTATTAATAAAAGTCATAATCTAAAATAAGTCAAAAAATAATTATTTCAGTTGCTCTATTTTCAACCTGATGGCACCATTTGGTTGCACAGCAAAACAGTGATGCAGAAAAGCTGTAAGACACCACGGGTCCCACCAGCAGCGTTATCACGGTGCAGATATGAGGCAGGGGAAGAGCAGGAGCCCCAGGCTGGGGCAGCCGGTGGGTGCAGGGCAGACACAGCCCCAGTGCTGGGGCATCGGTGCCAGTCTGAAGGGAAACTGTCCTGCAGCAGCCTGTGATGTATTTATGTGTGTTTTATGTTAATGACTTAAATAACAGATTCCAGGAGATGGGCCGGGCAGGTGGAGGCTGCTCTGAGCTCCGGGCGTTTTCACATTAGCAAAAGGTGTTTGCTGTTGCTTGACTGTTGTAAAACTTGCACCCGTTTTCTTGTCCTGTGATTTAGGGGAGTGTGTGAGCAGGGATGTGTTCTGGCTGTGCTGCTCTTTCTGCTTTCTCTGGTCTTCCCTGTCCCATTTTGTGTGTGTGTTTGTGCCTCAGGGAGGGAGGCAAAGATGCAAGTGAAAACGTGCGGGTTTTTTCGAATATAAATAAAAGAGCATTAAATATAATTTTTTGTTGTTGTTGTAGAGTTGTTCCCTGCACAGCTGCTTGCTCGTTTGCCACGTTTTTACACTCTCCAGGGGTTTTTAATCTTAAGGGATAGTATTTGGAGTACGGTGTAGGACACTTTGGTGATCTTGCTGCTGGCCATTGTGTGTCCAGTGAGGAGCTGCGTGTGCAGACATGGGTGCGTGTCCAGCGAGTCTCCCCGGGCTGCTGCAAGCCGCAGTCTGCCAGACACGGCTGCCTGTCGGGTGGCTCCTTGCCTCGCCTTTGTTGTCTGGGTCCTTGTCTGCAGCTACAGCCTGGGCCAGTGTTGCCAGACGTGGCCAGCTCCACCACTCGCTTCCTCCGGAAAGGCGCTGCCCGCAGAGCCAGGACCCGTGGGGACTGATGCTCGTGCCCATCGCTGCGGGGCCGGAGCCGTGCACACGGGGGTCAAAACACAAGCCCTGGGCAGGGAGCACCACCTGAGACCAGCTCAAGGGAGCTTTAGCTTTCACATTTTGATTTTTTTTCCTCTCTCTTGGGTTTTCAAATTATTCCACAATCTTCCTGGTGACTCCTGGACGTCTCTGGTGTAGATGCTATACTCTTGGATTTCTGTAAATGACATGAATTTCTCTTGCCTGCTGAGAGGGGACCAGGTTGGCTGCCCACAGTCTGCCCAGAATTGTGCCCCAGGGCATGGTCAGGGGCTGCCATCCTCCCAGTGGGGAGCAAAACAGGGTGTTGTAGTTCCTGCTGGGTTGTGCCTCAACTCTCCTGCTTCTCACAGAGGGCAGCTGAAAATGTGTACGAAGGGTAAGGAGGAGATGCCCTCACCAAGGGGCTATACTTATCTGATTTAGGAGGAGATACAGTCCTTGAAATCTTTAAAATCAAAGTGCAGGGTGGAGGGTTATCACAAAATTAGATGAAACATTAGATGAAAATGCATGATCTACTGATTTCTTTGAGGTTTGAGTGAATTCTGCCTGAGTGGACACACAGACCCCCCATTTACCAGAACCTGGGTCACGCTCTGTATTCAGTACAGTGCTCTCTGTGAAAATGCCCATATGCATCATTTCTTATTTTATTGCTGCAGGTTTCGGGATTTTGTTCTATTAGTCTAAATGGGTTTGTTTCCATAGCTGCACAGTGCTGATAAAATCCCAGTGTAGGATCTCTCTGTCTCCCTGTGCATACGTACCAAAAATAAATCACACACAGTTGTCAGAAGATGAGCTGCTGCCATGGCAGGTGCCAAGCTGGGAGGAAGTTTGGGCTGGACCTCGTTGAGACTGCAGATGCTGGTGGCATCTTGCCCCGGTGCCACCACAGCATCCTGCTGCAGCTCCCAGCTCTGCAGGCAGCATTGATGCCTGGGTGTCCCTGGAACCTGAAGCACCCGGGGAAGGAATTGCTGCAGGAGGAATGATGTTTTGGAAATGGAGTAGGAAGTGGTGGAGACAGGGGAAGAGGGACTCCCTGTTCTACATCTTTTTTTCAGGTAGACAGGAATGGGAGTGGTAGGAAGTGTTGGTGAAGGATTGGCATCAGGTGACTGCCAGGATAATAAAATTCCTGTCTTGCTCTGAATTCAGTGTACTCACCATCAGCGGTTAGTATTTCACCTCTCCTTAGAAGGGGGTGAGCTTTTAATGGCTATATAAACTATTGCAGCTGCTGGGGTTGGTTTTTCTTGGCTTCAGGCTGTAACACCAAAGATCCAGCTGGGGCTGGCAGAAGTATGGAGGGTTCCCTGCAGCTGGTGGAGGTGGTTGCTCCCAGGGTTTCAGGTCCCATGTGAGTGCTGCTGATGCACAGGATGGTACCACGCTGGTGCCACTGTGACTGTGGGGGAGTACCGCTGGCTTCCCTGTCTGTACAGCTGGGCTGGAGCACATCTGGTGGAAAACCTGCTTTCTAGGAGGTTTCTAGTTGTCTTTGGGGGAGAGTGAAACTAATGATTTTTGTTTTGCCAAAAATCTGATGTGCAGGTTGGTGCATTTTGGTGTACGACCAGCCCGGCTGTGTGCGGGGAGAGCTTGGGGTGGGCACTGCTCCCAGCACAGGCAGGGCACAGCCAAGGGCACGGCCAGGGCGTGGGAGCATCCCGGGAAAACCTCGTCGTGAGGGTGCACGGAGGGCAGCTGGCCGGGAGCCCTTCCCCTTGGTGCTCTGCCAGGGGTGTCCTTAAACCCCTGCTGCTGCTCTCTCTACTTTAAGCACTGGGTAACAGTGCTTTCTTTCTGGCAGAGATGAAGGAGGATTTTTTAATAGGTCTTTTGTTTTCTCTTCATGCAGTTCCTTAGCAGTAACCTGCCATTAGCTCTAGCATTTATTTAGGGTATTTATATTTTTATATGTGGGGACTTACAGCACTGAGGAGCCGAGGGGCTTGTTCAGGGTCACACAAGAAATATGTGGTAGAGCTGGGTCTTGACTTTAGCCTTTTTGAATATTGATCTGACTAGTTTTGGCAGAGAGGGAACATCTTGGTCTGTCCTTGTTTAACTGAGACAGCCAGGGAAAGCAGAAAATAAAGGCTTTGTGGAAGGAGCATACTTTTTGCTGTCTCCCGTTGTCGATCTGCGCAGAGCTGGAGCTGTGGGACAGGAGCGTGAGGACAGTATGTAGGAAATACATGGAGGCAAAGGGAGGCCCCGGAATCCGGTGAGCTCCTTCATCTCCACGGGATCCAGCTGTGCAGGGAGCTGCCCCGAGAGCCGACGCTGAGCCTTTCACTGCCGAGAAGGGTGGGCTGTGCGTGGCCTCCCTCCCTTGGCAGCCTCTGGTGGGTTCTGGGGGCGATGCCGGTCGGTGGGCGCAGCTGGGCTCCGCTCCGGCCCACAGCCTGTGAGCCGGCCTTGTGTGCAGACAGCACAATGCTCGCCTTCACTCCCCGTCAGACTGGAGGTCTAGACGCTCTCCCTGCCTTTTGTTATCAGGGTCACAGGTTAGGGAGCATTCCCAGCTCCTTTCCCCCCCGCTGGTCAAGAATCCTTCCCAGAATTGGGGGCTGCCCTCGGGACTGCAGCGGGGACCTGGAGGGAGTCACCCCCCTTCCCAAACACGCTTAGATTTAAATGGATTGCAGCAGCTCCCCAAAAGAAATGTGCTTTTGAAACGCATTTGGAGTCACCCCCACTCCAGTTCTCGCAGGCACAGATGCTCAGCTGACACCAGCTAAATAGAAACCTTTTAGCCCCTGCCAGTAAGTCTAGAACAAACTGCCAAAAAGCATCAAGGACCAAGACACAGAACAAAGTTGGATCTGAGCAACGTACGTACAAATGAAGGATGGAACTGGTGTGCTCTGTTGCTTGATTTTTAGCACACGAGATGCTCAGTTTCAGGTTTTGTTAAAATGCCGTGGAGGAATTTTAAAGGTTTTCAGGAGATATAAAGCAAGTAAGTCCCCTAGCAACAAAGCAAAGGGTTTTTTTTCCTTTAATGCAGACTTTTTTGACATGAAGCATTTATGAAAATTTTTTTCCCCTCCTTTAAATCAAAGATTAGTCTTGCTGAAGGAGACAGTTTTAATGGCTTTTAGATATATTCAGAGATGGTACTTGAACCCTTGATGTACATCTGCTTGTTCCCCCCCACACCTCCAGCCCACCCTGGCTGCCTGAGTTCTCCACAGCGTCAGCCTTCACCTGGCCTGGAGGGTGCTTTGTGCTGGGGCTTGGGAGAGCAGCCCCTTGCCTGGGGGTGGGAAGAAAGGGGGAGGGAATGGTTTGATAAATAAGTTGGTAGCAAGCTTCTTACATGGTTTCTTCTTTCTTTTTTTTTTTTTTTTTTCTTCTTCCTGGCAAGAATACTTAACAAAAAATTGGCAGGTTCATACTTCTTATTATTGAATTAAAATCTGTTAAATAATAACAGTGAGCCAAGACCTGAAATCGCTATTAGGCAGTGCTGTTGGTGAAGTGCTTCTGGATCTGGCTCACTTCTGCATTTTGTGTGTACGTGCATGTGTATTATGTGTAAAGAATGAGTGTTTGAAGCTCAAATAGAGGTTTTAAATAGAAATAACACTGGCAGCCCTTTCTCTGTGAATCCAAGGCTATTATGTGTCTGGCTGTCTCCAACCTGAATTGCAGAGGAAGTTCATGTAAACTCCATGGCTGATTTGACAGCTGCAGAACCATGGTGGGTTCGAAGCCTGGATGCTGGTTTGCAGAAGCAATGACATTTTTTCTCTATCTGGTGATCTACCTCTTTGCAGAGGGTGAGTTGGGGACCAAGGGATCTCGTTCCCCACCCCAGTCCTGGCACCTGTAGTACTGGTGCAGGGATGGGCACAAGCTGTAGGGCAGTGGTGGCATTGTCTCCTGCCCTGCTGGGGTTTGGTGCTTCCATGTTTTACCGAGGGGCCGTGATTCTGGAGCCATTGAAAGCCATGGGAACAGAGGCACAGAAGGTGACTGCAGCCTCGTTCAGCAGTGACCTCGTTTTATCCTTATGGCAAAACCCCCGAGTGACAGTCAGGTCAAGGCTGGACCTTCTTCCCTAAAGCTTTATTGGTGGTCTCAGATACTTCCACCCCCAGGTGAATGCCACCGACACGCACTGCTGGAGGACACCGCCAGGACAGGGGCCATCCCACTGGTGGTGGTGGTGAGGGGTCAGCTGGGTGGGGGTCAGCCCCACACTCGTCTCGCAGAACAGGGATGCTGCAAAGCTCTGCTCCATGGAGGGGCTGTGCTGCAGAGCCCAGTGGGTCAGGTGGTGTCAGCTCCATCCAACACCACGTCTGCAGCCCCGGGGACAAAACGTGTGCTCCTCACCCCTGTGGAAACCCTGGTGCAGCACGGGGAGCAAAGTGCACCTGTATGCACAGTGGCAGGAGAGCAATTTGGGCTTAATTGCCCTGCGAACCCGCAGTGCACTGAGTGATGCTGCTTGTGTGGGGTGTGGGGAGAAATAATGTTAAATTAAACTCTCCATAAGGGAAGAAAAGCGTCCAGCCTCATTCTTTACTGCTCATTTTAGTAATTTCTTCCAGATAACCTACACATCTGTGTCAGTGCAATTAAAGCAGAAATTCTGTCTAATGAACAGTTGTAGCCCTTGGGCTATTGCAGAATGAACAGTGAGGTTGGAAACAGTCTTATTAAAATAATAATTAAGAAACAAGGGTGGGGAGACAGAGGGAGGTGCAAACGAGGTGGTGGTGGGATGCTATAGGGTGAGGAGCGGAGGTTGCAGTCAACCCGGTTTGGATACACACCCCTCCCAGTAAGTGACTGCACGATGTGGTTGGACCCAGGATGGGCACACTGGGGTCCATCTCCATCAGCAGGGGCACCAGGTTGTGCCATGTCACAACAAAACAGCCTTTAAAAGCCAGGCTTGTGCTTTGCTGAAGGTGGCTCCAGACAGGCAGGGTAGCTGTAGGGACACTTGCTCCATCATGGACAGCTCTGGCTGTCCTGTTAAGCCAGATCAGCTATTTTTTGTATATATTATTTTGGAGATTTTGCTTGTACAACAGCTGATAAAGCTCAGGAAGGGAGGAGAATGTTTCTTATGGTAGACAGGATTATATGTAGGTTTGCTTTTTCCAGAAAACTGTCCTTTCTCAGTAAAAAAAACCACACACTGTGCACACTCAAATAGTTGCTTTAACTTTTTTTTTCTTTCTTGTTCTCCTGTGTTCAGTGACTGCCCAGGCCAAACTGCCAGTTTATCTCATGTGAGATCACTTAATCTTTTCTTTAAAGTAAACAAAAAAAGAAAACCCAAAACTCTTTTCAGTATTAACCCTTGGAGTTATAGTAGTGTCTCTCCACAAGTCATCATTTTGTGTCAATAAATCAACTGATACTTGGAGCTGGCTTTTTCAGACTTGATACACTCCTATTTAGAAATGCATGTACTGCAGAAAGCTGGTGACGTCTCAGATTAACAAAATAAATTTAAAAAAGCAAATGCCATTTAAAAAAAAAAAAAAAGCCAAACAAATCCCACTGGAATGATACATTGGAATGATTTTAGTGGGATTTATATCCATGAGCTGTGAGGGTTTTGTGTTTTGGTTTTTGGTTTTTTTCTTTCCTTTTTTTTTTTCTTTTGAAATGGCTGTGAACCAGGGTGATTACTTATCATTTTCATTTTAACTCCATCTGACAAATCGTTTTAGATGGAGAAAGCAATACTGCATCTTTAAATGGCTACTCTGTCAGCGCATCTTGCAGGGCTTTAAATGCCCTTTGTTATCGCAGTCTAGACAGGACGCAGGCAGAATATTTGATATGTTATAAGGCAAAGATTTGACAAGGTTGAATTAATTTACTGGCTTATTTAAAACCGAGTTTCCAAACATTTTTCCTTAAAGTTGTCTTTTTTTTTCTCTATCCTATTTTTTTTTTTTCGAAGTTAGTACAGTGTGTTTCAACTGTTTAGACTAGGAGAGGAGACATTAGCTTACTGCAGCCTGCAGTACTTTAATTGCCCTTTTTATGACTGTCTAGACATCATGCAGATGCATGTTTGTGGTGAGAAGACATTTCCCCCTCTGGTTATACGATAGTCTGAAACCTTTACATTGCCTATCTCCTTACCCTCTCCGTCTTGGAATGCGCTTTACTCCCTCCATCTCTTGAAAATAACTTTTTCCCCTTGTTTTATTTTTTGAAGCACCCTTCAGTCCCCATTTTTCTGTTCTTTTCCGCATGCTTATGTTCAGCTGCGAATGCTTTCGGGGGGAATAAAGGTACGCGGAGCAGAGGGGTGGCTCTGGGAGCCTCGGCGGCGGGGCGGCTTCGAGCCCTGGGGTCCCGCGCAGGGCGCTGCGGGTACGCGCATCTCTG
>NW_008611947.1:10268-10514 GCF_000691845.1 Merops nubicus | reverse complement strand
CTGCCCACCGGCATCGTCGCCTGACAACGGGAAGCGCCCGGCCCCGCTCCCCGGGAGCGCCATTAGCCCAAATATTTGCTTCCCGTCTCCAGGGTGACGGGGTTGCCAGCGCTCACCCACATCCCTCCTTTGATCATTTTCTTCTTGATCTTCGGTTCCCCGAGCTCCTCTTCATCTCCCTCCCCTCGAAGGGATGCGGGAGCCGGTGACAGACACAGCGACTGGGAGTGGGGACTCTGCTGGGGG
>NW_008611947.1:7538-10250 GCF_000691845.1 Merops nubicus | reverse complement strand
GGGGATGGAGATGAGGGCCAGGGGATGAAGGCAGGGCTGGGGGTGAAGGAGATCCTCCCTGGGGAGGGCTGAAGGGGAGCACAGAGCTCAGTCTCATACCTCCATCCTCTGCCAAAGGGACCATGGGCAAGCTCCTCCCCTTTGCTGCACCTCAAATTTTCCCCCCTTTTGGCCCATTTTCATCCTGCCTTGGCTAGAGGGGCTGCAAAACAGGAGATGGGGCTGTGACCCTGTCCTCTCAGGGACAGACTGGCCAGTTGAAGACTCAAGCACCCCATCGTCACAGCCACCATCTCCAGAGGACCACAACCATCACCCCCTGGCCACAACCATCACCCCATGGCCACAATCACCATCTCCGGAGGACCACAACCATCAACCCATGGCCACAACCATCAACCCATGGCCACAATCACCATCTCCAGAGGACCACAACCATCACCCCATGGCCACAACCACCACCCCATGGCCACAATCACCATCTCCAGAGGACCACAACCACCACCCCATGGCCACAACCATCATCCCAGAGCCACAACCACCATCCCATGGCCACAACCACCATCTCCCCAGATACAGGTAGGACAGCTCAGTGACCACGGACAGAAGGAAGGACACTTGCTGGTGGGACCACAGTCCCTCCACCTTGCCAGGACACCAGTACCCAGCTCTGCATCATGGCAGGAGCTCCAGGGAGGACTGATCCAGCTTCTCCTTCCCCTTCTCCTACACACCCTTCCTGGAACAGGTTTTTCCCAGCCCAGGGAGACAAGTGGAGCTGCTGGCAGCCCAGGCTTGTTTCTATCCCTCCCAAAACTCACCCGGGTCCAACACCAGTTTTCAGGGTGGGGGATGGAGCCAGAAAATTTCCCCCAGAAAAGAAAAAAAAGGGGAATTTGAGAGCCAGACTGGCTCCAGTCCAGAACCTCAGGGGATTTAGCGGTGGCAGGGGAGGGACTGACAGTGCCGAGCGATTTCTAAGCAGCATTTTTAAAAAACAAAGTGAAATCTTTGCCAGAAAACGTTATTTTGATCACTTCGGCAACCACGAGTCGTTTCGAAGCGGCGCTTTGTGTTCAGAAGTGAACCCAAAGATAGAGGAGATGGGGAAGGATAAAAGCCTGGCCCAGCTCCCCCCCCCCCCCCCGTTCCCCAACCCCCGTATCCCCAACCCCAGTCCCCAATCCCAGTACCCCCTTTCCCAGCCCCTCATGCAGGATCTGGCCGGGATCCAAACCCAAACTGCTTTGTTTGGCAATGCCCCATCCCCACACCCCAAATCCCCTGGGAAAAAAGGGCAGGATCTGGTCTCTCATCCTGAGAAACTTCAGTGGTGGTTTGGCTGTGGGCTCTGGAAATGGGTTACCCAGAGCATCCCCTGCCCAGGAGCAACACAGGACCAGGAGGGATGTTGTCATGGGGCCAGGAGGGACGTGGCTGCAGGGTCAGGAGGGATGTTGGTGCACGGAGCAGGAGGGACCATGAGGTGCCACCATCGAGGAGCTGGAAGGACCAGGAGGACATCACTGCTCAGGGCCAGGAAATCCATTGCTGGACAACCAGGAGGGACATCAACACAGGGTCAGGAGGGACCAGGAGAGCCTGGAGGAACTCAGGTCTCAGGACCAGGAGGGATGTTGTCACATCCAGGAAAGACCTCATCAGGGGGACAGAAGACACCAGGAGGGCCATTGTCCCAGAGCTGGGTGGGACCAGGGGGGACACTGTCACCTGAGGACACTGCAGGTGTTGGGAATGGCCACGGCCAGGTGGCCAGGAGAGAAGTTCTCGCCCACACTCGGCTGCCTGACGGTGATTAAGTTGCTTCCCTTCGTTATGGTCCCTCGGGGAGGTGTTTAACAGCTGCTAATAAAGATGGATGTTTCTGAAGTGGCATCTCCGGAGCCTTCACAGCCCTCAAATTTCAGGCAAAGCCACCGAGGTGCCCAGAGCCACCGGGCAGCTCAGTGGCAGCAAATCCCCCGTGCTGCTGGTCCTGCCTTTGGGCGAGATCTCCTCTGCGTGGGCAGGAGGGGGGATGCTGGGGAAGGGTTTTTTTTTGGGGGGGGTTTCAGTGGCTGCCAAGGGCTGGCCGTGAGCCTGGAGGTGCCCTGAGGAGGAGAAGGGTGACCTGAAGGGCTGCGGGGCGGGGAAGCAACGGGAAGAGAAGGAGAAACCCGGCAGCAACTGCCCATTAAAATTCATGAAAGCTGTTAAAAAGCAGCGAGCTCCTGGCTGCTGCTGACAAAGCCGGCGTGGGGGGGGGTCGGTGACAGCTCCTACATCTGCAGACTTGGGGTTGAGATCCTTCTTCTCAAGCTGGGCTCTCTCTGGGTGACAGAGAGAGCTTCGTTAGCACCCATCCGCCTCGTTAGCACCCACCCACCGCCGGGCAGAGGTGATGGATGGAGGCACCAAACCTTCACATCCCCCCACCACGGTCACCCCTTCCCCTCACAGGGGACCCCCCCCAGGACCCCTGCGTTCCTTGGATGGGGATTTGCATCTTAGGGCTCGTTTATTTTCCCTTTTCCCATATATTTTTAGCACTCAACCCCCCTCCCAGCTGCTGCAAACGGGTTTAACAAGCCCCGGCGCATCTCCCTGGCTGTAATTAGCACCGTTTCTGCAGGCAAATGGCAGTCGGGAGTGGAGGGGGCATTTTCTTAATTAAAACAATTCATTAGGGTGGGGTGAGAGGGGAGATCAAAC
>NW_008611947.1:7262-7463 GCF_000691845.1 Merops nubicus | reverse complement strand
GTCACGTGTGTCCCTGGTGGGTGCCCACCTTTGGGTGCTGCCCCGAGCGCTGAGCACCCCAGGGTGCCTCTGAGACCCTTTTTGGCCTGTGAGAGGTGGCTGATGGCCCCAAAAGGTCCCAATCCCCACTCTGGATGGGTCCCAGCTGGAGCACCCCACCGATGCCAGTCCCAGTGCCCGGGTATAAATATCCCCGTGTTA
>NW_008611947.1:6965-7221 GCF_000691845.1 Merops nubicus | reverse complement strand
AGGATCTGGAATCACAAGCTGCTAATTACCCCTGTGCCGAGCTGCTGCTTGGCTCCTGCTGGGGTCTGGCTGCCCGGCTCCCACCCGTGCCCTGCACGGCATCCCCTGGCACTGCCAGCCCCCCGCACCAAGGGGGTTTGAGGTAGGTGAGAGGCCAAATCCAGTAGTTTTCCCATAGGATGACCTCTCAGAGGGCAGGTGTATTCCAGCACCTGCACCCTGGGGTGCTCCTGGCTCGTTGGGCCACAGCCAGGCT
>NW_008611947.1:5285-6719 GCF_000691845.1 Merops nubicus | reverse complement strand
GTGGGTAGGTGCAGGGGTGTCCACGTGGGTGTGTGTACACAAAAACACAGTGCTGGGTGGGGGTAACTCAATTCCCTGCCACACGCTGGAGGAGCAGCCACAGCCAGGCTGGTGGAACCCCCTCCATCCACACCAACCCTCCACCAGCATCACTTCTCCTCTCTCACTGACCTCCTCCATCCAGCGGTTTGAACCGAGCCCTTTTCCTCCCTCCAGCAGCACCAACCTCGCTGATTCCTGCCAGCTCCCAGCAGGACCAGACTCCAGCAGCTCCCCGGTGCAGGATTAACCTCCGTGGTCCCCAGCACATCCCCGACACCGGGGCTGCCTTTGGAGCCAGCTGCCCAGAACTCGGGGTACCCAGGAGCATCCCTCCGAGCTCCACATCTCCCCGGCGGGGGCTCATTTTTTCTTTTCCAGGCTCTGAGCACGGCAGGGATGGTGGAAAGCGGGTCCTGGGTAAATATCTCCCGGCGGGTGCGTGCGGGGATGCTGCCTTCACAGGATTTACAGCTTCAAAGCCTCGGCCTCAAAGCCTGCAGATATCTTTTCATCATTTCAGCCACGGTCTAATTACCCGCTTGGCCGCCGGCGCTGGCCGGCTCTCCCAGGTACAGCCTCCCCTTAATAGCTGGGATTTATTATTCAAATGGTGTTTTTCAGCTCCCGTTTCCCATTCGGGCTCTGAGGGTGCCTATAGGGTGTAGGGAGAGGGAGGGGCTGCACCCCAAAAGCTGGGCACCCCCCACTGCCGGCACGTTCGTGCTCTCTGCCGTGCTGGGTTATTAATTAAAGGCAAGGTATCACTCCCTGCTTCATCCTGGGTGTAATTAGAGCGTGGGGATGCCGGGAAGTGGTGCTGGTTAACACTTGCCAGAGGGGGATGAAGGCAACTGGGGTCGTAGAGTCATGGGATCATGGGACCAGAGAGTCAGTAAGGTTGGAAAAGATCTCAAAGATCATCAAGCCCAGCCACTATCCAACCCTACCACGACCATTAAACCCTGTCCCCAGGTGCTACATCTGCTTGGGTTTTGAGCCCCTCCAGGGACGGGGACTCCAGCACCTCCCTGGGCTGATGTCTCACCACCCTGGCAGGAAATTTTTCCTAATATCCAGCTGAAACTTCCCCTGGCACAACTTGAGCCCATTTCCCCTCATCCTATTGCTAGTAACCTGGGAGAAGAGACCAACCCCCAGCCCACTCCAGCCTCCTCTCAGGGAGCTGCAGAGAGCCACAGGGTCTCCCCTCCTCCCCCTCCTCTTCTCCAGACTCAACCCCAGTCAAGCATCACCCCAGCTGCTCGCAGACGCTCCCCACCCCTTGCCCAATTTAGGGGATCTCTGCTCCACCAAAGGACCCACACACACCGAGGTGGGGGAGCACCGATGGCCCAGAGCCCATCTTTTGGCACAGAGCCCCCCGCGCCGGTG
>NW_008611947.1:4564-4961 GCF_000691845.1 Merops nubicus | reverse complement strand
CCGTGCCCACCGCCCCTCGGGGACCTGCAGCCCCTCCCCGGGATGAGCTCACCCGTGTGCTGAGCTGTGACAGGGCTCAGCAGCTCCCTGGCACCGGCTGAGCTGGTTCCTGCTCCTGTGTAAGGATGCTCTGGTGCCCCAGCCGCATGGGTGGTGCTGGGTGGCACCGTCCCCATGGTGTAGGACCCTCCCCCTGGAACCCACAGGGGACACGCACCCACCCGGCGGCCCCACGGAAGCGTGGGCACCTCAGCACCCGGGTGCAGGATGTGGTTTTTAAGGTGCCAAACCACCTTTTAGCACCCAAATTGCTCCGTGGAAGCTGGGTGTGGGGCTGGGTGTGGGGATCTGGCAGGAGAGCTGGCAGGGGAAGGCCAGTGGCAGGGGGGGGGCGGGC
>NW_008611947.1:2726-4529 GCF_000691845.1 Merops nubicus | reverse complement strand
GCCAGCAGCAGGCTCCAGTTTGGGGGAGAATTTGGTGGATTTTGGTGTTTTCTCAGTGGCTGGCAGAGCTCTTTGGAGCTGGAGGAGAGGCAGATGGCCCAGAGAGGTAGAGCCGTGTGGGTGCAGCACCACGGCCGTGCCCAGGGACCACGGGGATGGGCACCAGGTGGGTGATGCCACCCGAGAGCCCGGTGACCCCCTCGGCACAGGCAGGGTTAAGCAGGCAGAGCCCTGCCAGGGGGATTAGCCAGATCCCTCCAGCACAGGCAATTCCCTGCCTTGTCCATCGATCCCTGCGAGGTGTTAAGAGAGGCTGGTGCATCGAGCCAGCAAAGCCCCGGGTGGCAGCGAGGCCGAAGGCTTCCCGGGGCAGGGGGGTGCAGGATCCGGCCTCGGGGGCTGGAAGGCAAAGTGAGGAGTGTTCTCTGCAGAGGTGCTGAGCCCCCCAAGGCACAGACACCCCACTGGGGACAAATCCCCCCGGGGCTGGGGACAAGCAGTGGTGTGATGCTCGGCCGTGGGAAGTGCTGGTGGAGCCTCTCAGAGCCTGCCAGGTGCCCGTGGTGTGCCCGCAGTGTGCCCGCTTGGCACTGCACCACCACAAACTGCTCTCTGGATCGTGTCCTGGGCACTCACCACGGCAGACAGGGGCATCCAACAGGCCCCGGGCTGGTGCCCAAAGCACACAGGGAGCATCACCCCATCCCTAGAACATCAGCCCAACCCCAGAGCATCATCCCATCCCTAGAGCATCACCCCACCTCCTGGAGCATCACCCCATCCCTAGAACATCAGCCCAACCCCAGAGCATCATCCCATCCCTAGAGCATCACCCCACCTCCTGGAGCATCACCCCATCCCTAGAACATCAGCCCAACCCCAGAGCATCATCCCATCCCTAGAGCATCACCCCAACTCCTGGAGCATCACCCCATCCCTAGAGCATCACCCCATCCCCTGAGCATCACCCCAATTCCTGGAGCATAACCCCATGCCCAGGGCATCACCCCAACCCCTGGAGCATCACCCCATCCCCAGAGCAACACCCCGACTCCTGGAGCATCACCCCATGCCCAGGGCATCACCCCAACCCCAGAGCATCACCCCATTCTGAAAGCATCACCCCATCCCCTGAGCATCACCCCTTTCCCAAACATGGGGTGCTGAGTATAAATAACACCCCGATAAAAAAAATAGGATTCCATTTTCCTGAAAAGAAAGGAAGAGCTAAAGACAAAAGAGGCCGTTTGGCAGCCCGGGGAAAAATCGCTATTAAGGTGAAAAATCGCAGATTAAGGCAAAGAAAGAGCTGACCTTAAACTCCAGTCCTTGGGCAGGGAGGAAGGGCAGGATTTTCACCGTTTAATTGGGGTTTTAACCATTTAGAGCTGTTTGTTTGCTCCACTTCAAAGCGGGGAGGGGGTGATTTGCTCAACTCGATGGAATAATAGAATAAATAAATAATAATAACCCCACCCCCAGCTGCTTCTATTCTGATTGTCCTTGAAGTTAGTGAATTTGGCCACTGGTCAAGGAACAGAGCTCCGTGCGTGTCCTTGGATCCCAGGGTTTTATCCTCTTGGAGAGGGGACATCAGGGCTACAGGATTGGGCTGAAAGCTGGAAAATAGCTGATGGAGGGGGAGAAAAAACCCCAAATAAATGGGAGGATGGGTTCAGCTGCCTGCTCCAACACTCTGCCTTTATTTCAGATGAAATTCTTCTGATTTCTTTTCTCTTCTAGCCCTGGGAGGGGATTTCCTCCTCCTCCCCCCCCCTCCAGGCCCTGTTTCTGCACGGGGGG
>NW_008611947.1:2126-2365 GCF_000691845.1 Merops nubicus | reverse complement strand
CTTCAGCACCCCGTCACCCCAATGGGCACCTTGCTCCCTGCCCACCCCAAAAGCCTTCACTCTGCTCCTCTTCCTCGGCAGAATCCTGATGGATTTTATCTTCATGGGGTGAAAGGGGAAAGGCTGGGGAGGGGGAAAGGTGAGTGTGGCCAAGTCCCTCGGGAGGGTCTCAAGGAGATGGGCACCTTCTTGGGCAACCCCCCTGGCATCATTTCCTCGCTGGAGAGAGGAAGGGAGGA
>NW_008611947.1:1597-1927 GCF_000691845.1 Merops nubicus | reverse complement strand
ACGTCTGGCAGGAAAGAGCCCGTGGGCTGGGGAGCAGCTGGATGGGGAGAGCTCCCGGGAGCACAGCTGGATGGGGGAGCCCTGGGTGACAGCGAGGGGGTTTGGGGGCACGAGGGCAACAGCTGGCTGGGTGGCTCTGGGGTGACAGCAGGAGCAGATGGAATGGGGGGTCACGGGGGCACAGCTGGATGGGAGAGCCCCGAGGTGGCAGCAGCTGGAGGGGGGGGTGGGGAACAGCTGGACGGGTGGCCCTAGGGTGGCAATGGGAACAGCTGGAGGAGGGTCACAGGGGCACAGCTGGATGGGAGAGCCCTGGGGTCGTGGGGAGAG
>NW_008611947.1:770-988 GCF_000691845.1 Merops nubicus | reverse complement strand
GATGAAGTTGCCACTCGGCTCCCGGGGCAGGGAGACGGCAGCGGGGTGGCAGGAATGAGGTCATTAAAGCAGAAAGAAAAATACATTAGAAATGTTCAACTGCTCAGTCTAGCCTGAAATGTGCTTAAATCAGCCCCGAGTAAACAATGAGAGGGGATTAATCGCAATTAGTTCTCATTCGAAAGGTGGCATCACCCTCCCCTGCTCCCCAGGGGCTG
>NW_008611947.1:488-718 GCF_000691845.1 Merops nubicus | reverse complement strand
GATGCAGCCCCGGGGGAGGTCGGTGACAACACCCAGAAGCCGGGTGGCTGCGGGGACCCCCACGTTATCTCCACCCAGGCAGAGCCGAGGGGCCGGCAGCAGCAGGAGCTTCAAAGGGAACCTGCAAATCCGGCGTATGCAAAACCCCAGCCGGTGCTGCAGATAAAGAGGGACAGGGCTTGGCAGCCTCTGCCACGGGGCCCGGGGGGGACTCTCGGCTGGGGGGGGCG
>NW_008611947.1:0-291 GCF_000691845.1 Merops nubicus | reverse complement strand
GAGGTTGGTACTTACTTGCCCATGGGGCCATGCTCTGCCTCAGGGTGATGCTCAGCCCCAGGCTGATGCTCAGCTCCAGGACAGTATTTGCCCCCAGAGTTGATGCTCAGTGTTGGGGTGATGCTCAGCCGTGGGGTGACTCTCACCCACAGGATGATATTTGACCCTGGGGTGATCCCCGGCCTCAGCACACCCCCCACAGGCCCAGTTTTTTTGCAGTCCCCATCTTCAGGCAGGGATGGGGTTGAGCTCTCAGGGATGAGTTCATACGGGCGGCTCGTCCCCCGCGTG
>NW_008611946.1:0-1516 GCF_000691845.1 Merops nubicus | reverse complement strand
GAGCAAGTCCAGCAGAAGGCCACAGAGATGTCAGGGATCAGAATACGAGGGATGAGTCTGAAAGAGGGGCTTTTTCAGCCTTACAACATGGAGAAGCCTTTGTGAGCACCTTGCTCCTGTCATATTATAGAGGTCTTTTCCAACTTTAATGATTCTAAGATCATCGAGTCCAGCCATCAACCCAACACTACTATGACCACTAAACCATGTCCCAAAGTGCCACATCTACATGGCTTTTGAAAACCTCCAGGGGTGGTGACAAGCTCTACCTGGACTACCTCCCTAGGCAGCCTGTTCCAAGGCCTCACCACTCTTTCAGTAAAGAAATTCTTCCTAATATCCAACCTAAACCTCCCCTGGTGCAAATTAAGCCCATTTCCTCTCGTCCTGTTGCTTGTTACTTGGGAGAAGAGAAGAGACCAACCCCCACCTCCCTGCAGCCTCCTTTCAGGTAGTTGTAGAGAGCAAGGTCTGCCCTGAGCCTCCCACTCTAAGCAACCCCAGTTCCCTCAGCCACTCCTCACAAGACCTGTTCCCCAGACCCTTCACCAGCTTTGTTGCCCTTCTCTGGACCCACTCCAGCCCCTCAATGTCTTTCTTATGCTGTGGTGCCCAAAACTGAACCCAGTACTCAAGCTGTGGCCCCACCAGTGCTGAGCAGAGGGGCACAACCACTTCCCATGCCCACAGCTGCCTCACCAGCAGAGATGGAGTCAAACTCCTGTCAGAGCTGCACAGCAATAGGCAACCAGGCATGGGTTAAAACAATGACATTCCAGTTTATATAATTATTTCTTAAAATCTTTTCTATAGCATGGTGGTAGTTAAATGCTGGAACAGGTTGCCCTAAAAAGTTGTGGAACCTTTGTGTTTGGAGTTAAGACTCACCTGGATATTCAGCTGAGCAACCTGATCTAGACATGTTTTGAGGAAGGGGTTGGACTAGATGACCTCTGGAGGCCCTTTTCAACCTAAATTATTCTGTGGGTCTCTGAAAAAAATTTAAATATTCCATTTTTTTGGTGATATTTAATAGAGGATCAATTGCATTGCATTAGGTCAGCACAAGGACTTCAGTTTATTAGTTTCCATGTTAATTCATTGGATTATATCTATGTTTGAGCCAAATAATGTGCAGTTGCACCAGGTCAACACCCAGCTTTGCATAGCCTGCCTCACTCACTCAAGCATAGCTTGCCAGAGGGGTAACATGATGGGATGTTATTCTCTACTCTCATCACATCAGCCAGAACTCATGAATAAACAGCAAGGCCTGATCATACTTAAAGCATTTCAGACTACTTCTGCAGTAACACCAAGCAGCCAAAGCCTCTAAACTTTAAAGCATTTAGAAATATGGACTAATCTAGCCATATCTGACTGTTATTTGGTCTGGCTGAGCTGATTTTCCCATTGCAGCCCTCCTGGCTCAGAGCTTTTGTGCTGGGAGTCAGAAAGGTGCTGGTAACACCTGGGTTGTGACTCCCACTGAGCAGGGCTTCATTTTATTTTCTTT
>NW_008611945.1:9138-9438 GCF_000691845.1 Merops nubicus | reverse complement strand
GGGTGACCTCATATCTAACCAACCCCCCTCCCCCAATCTGGATGACCCCATCTTTAGCCAGGCCCCCACATCTGGATGCTACCCTCTGGCACATCTGGACATCCCCATCTCCATCCAGGCCTCTCACATCTGGACAACCCCACCAGGCCCCCACATCTGGACACCACCACCACCCCCATCTGGATGACCCCATCTCCAACCAGGCCCCCACATCTGGGCTCCTCCCAACACATCTGGGTGACTCCACCTCCAGCCAGACGTCTCCACCTGAATTTGGGCGTTCTCCCCCCGAGCCCCCCC
>NW_008611945.1:2183-9107 GCF_000691845.1 Merops nubicus | reverse complement strand
CCACACGTGGACACCTCTCACATCTGGGCGACCCCTGCCACATCTGGATGACCCCACCTCCAAGCAGATACCCCCCTATCTGGACAACCCCCCTCCCCAGCACATCTGGACATTCCCCACCCAATATCTACCAAACCTTTTATGTTCCATGGATTTATTTGAGACCTGCCAGAACCTCTTCAACCATTTCCACTTTTCCCAACCAATTTTTTTCCCTTGATGAGGCCTCCAGGATGGTGGGATTCCAGGGAAGGGATGATGACAGGAAGGACTTTGCTCTCCAAATTTGGATCTCCCCATCCAAAAGGAGCTGCTGGATCTGAAATCAAAACCACTGTTGATCTCACCAGTTGTGAAGAACATCTCCAAAACACATAAAATTCATCTGAACTGTGAAGAGGTTGAACCCAGGTTGTGCCTGGGCAGGATGGAGCTCGTTTAGCTGGGACCAGGTTTCTCTGAGCTCATCCACCTCTTCCCATCATGGACATCCAACCCGACAAGGAAAGCTTGGGAGAAACCTTCAAGAAAACATCAAGGTTGAATAAATCTCTATAGACCTGGGGTGAAAAAGGGAAGAAACCCAAATCTACACCAACCCCCACCTTGGCAGGAGGCAACCAAGGAGTCAACAAGCCCCAGCATGAAGTTGTCCTCTCCTGCTCCCTGCCCTGGGGCCAGCTCCCATCCCTCGACGACTTGGACTCATCCAGCAAGAAAAGTGGCTTGGATCTCATTGCTCCAGCGGGTGGAAGAAGGATCAAAGAGGCTTTCCCAGAGCCAGCCCTGCCTCCAGGGATTTCCTCTCCTGGCTGTGAAACCCGTGGCACCTTCCCAGAGGAACACGTGGCCCCGCTACTCCTCGTGGTCAAGGACACCATGAAGCAATGTTGGGGTAGTTTTGGCCAAAATCTGGTCATTTTTTGGGGGGAAAGGTTGTCTTGCATAGGATGGGTTGGGTGGGATGGGGTCTTCCAAGGTCATTGAGTCCAACCTCATTGAGGGAGCAGGGACAGCCCCAACTAGAGCAGGGTGCTGGTCTCCCAGCCGAAGGGTCCCAGCCATTGGACCATATCTGTAGCCTCCTCTGGACCTGCTCCCACAGGTCCCATCCATGCTGTGGGAAGCCCCCCGTGGCCCCGTTGCGCCACCCTCTTCCCAGAAGCTCTTCTTGCCCCAGGTTGAGCCCATTTGGAGGCTCAGCTGGGGTGAAGATCTTGATGGCCACGGGGGCAGGTGAAAGCAATGGACCCATCTTCATGAGCAGAGCTGGAGGGGGTTGTGGTGGGTGCTTCAGGAGGGGGGTTGTGGGGCGAGTAGGATCTTGTGTCTGCACCCAGTGGGCTCAAAGGCTCATCCAGATCCAACCATAGGGTTCTGATGGGGGAGAGACAGTGGAGATAAGATGAATTTGGGGGTTAATTTAATCTCCTGACAAGGAGAACCTCCCCATGGTGCTTTTAAAGCACCACGTTGGGCCCCACCCTCCACCTGAGCCCCACAAAGCTCCCAGCAGATCTCCTGGACTACAGGTTCTCCACTGATTCAGCTTTTGGACTAAACTCCATCTCCCAGAGTGCATCTTGGGTCAGGAGCCTCCAATCAAGCCTGAGGGAGTCTTTAAATAAAGGGGTGTTGAGCCTGGGGAGGTAGCTGGGTAGGAGGTGAGGTCTTCTCTGCCCTGGGGTGGCTTTGTGGGGGAGTGTGGTCCTCTCAGCAGCTGGAAGTGCTCATGGCTTGACAAAGGCTTGGTAAAATTTGGGGGTTTTCTAGTGGGTTTTCTGCACCTTGAAACCTTTGTAGGATATCTCGTGGTGCTTTGCAGCTTGATCTCTCTCCTTGAGAAGTCCCCTTTTCCTCCTCAGTGGTGTGAAGGTGCTTCATGGATGGGGAACCACCTTGGTGGGGTTGGAATTTGAGCTTTATTTCTGCTGTCCTGGGAGGTTTTGAGTTTCCAGGGGGAGCAAGGACTTGGGGGGGGGGGACCTGGTTGCTCCAGCCCTGAGGAGGAGAGGAGATAGCTGAGTGGTGGTGGCCAAGCTGCCTCCTCTGGGGCATGGAGTCAATATCTCCAGTATTCTCTCTCTTTTTTGGTAGTTTTTCCTTGGTTTTTTGTTGTTGTGGCTTCCTGGGTGTCATTAGGACCTGGACAAATTGTGCTGCAACCCCTGGGCTGCTCTGAGGGTGCAAATCCACCCCAGCACCCAACCCACCTACCCGTGAACTCCTAGAACTTCAGAGCTGTGGAGGGAACATCTGTTGGGGTTTCTCCTGAGAGCAAAACTGGGGTGCTGCTGGTGATGTGTTGTCTCCAACCTCGTTGTAGTGGCCACCAGTGGGAATGCTGCCTTAACCTTGAACATCTTGAAGAGCTGGTGGGTGACGGAGCCATGGGGGTCTCCAGGGTTGGTGAGGGGAAGAACAGCAGCAGGTGAGCACCACAGCAGGAGCTTTTTTGGGGGGGCCTCCAGCATTATGTTGTCACTCTTGCTGCAACTGGCTCTGTTGGGCAGCTCAGCCCTAGAAGGGTCAGCAAGGAAGTTCCTCCAAATTTCCATTTGGGAGCCTTTCTGTGGTGCTCCTGGAGAGAAGGGTTGGTGGCATCAGGCCATGGGTGATTTCCACCACCCAGGGGTTTGCTGCAGGTGTTGCCTGCTTGGCCTCGGTGGGATGAATTTCCTCTTGTCCTCAGGAAGAGAAAGAATGGGTCAGAAAAGGGGCAGGAGATGCCCAAGGCACCCAAGAGGAAGGCTGTGAAGAAGGAGATGGAGGAAACACCACGCGTGGTGCAGGTACCAACCAGCAATCTTCATGAAGAGCTGCTGGAGTCACCTTTGTGACTGTCCCCGTGGTTTTGTGGGCATCAAACCCACCCTGCAAACTTCCTTCTCTCTGTCCTGGTGCCCAGAGCTCCCCAGTCAATGAGAAGAAGAAGAAGAAGAAATCACCCAAGGTCAAGGAGAAGCCACTGCAGGAAAACATCATTAGCAGGTGACTCTTTGGCTGGATGAGGGGGACTGATGGTGGCAACCAGGGAGGAGATGGCACC
The DNA here is from genome assembly GCF_000691845.1 of Merops nubicus. Classification (NCBI taxonomy): domain Eukaryota; kingdom Metazoa; phylum Chordata; class Aves; order Coraciiformes; family Meropidae; genus Merops; species Merops nubicus. Next base: position 6,058 of record NW_008611945.1, on the reverse strand, counting down.
AGTGGGGCTTTGCCCAATGATGAGGTCTCCCCAAATTGTCCACGGGAGCCCAGCGTCCAGCTCTGCTCTCCTTGGGCTGCTTGGGTTATCCAAAAGGCTTTCTAATGAAGAAAAACTTGTGTTCCTTCACTGTCTCCTTTCTGGCCAAGAAGCTCCCTGAAGCAAGAGGCTGCAGAAGGCAAAAGTCTTGGCTTGAGGCAAGGGGAGGAGATCCAGGCACAGGAGGGAGCTGCCCCTGGGCTGGTAGGTGGGGGTCTCTGCACGGAAGGGTGGAGGAACACTCGTGGGTTTGCTGGGAGGGGGGTGTCCTAGAGCTTGTGGTTGTGTGGAAGACCCTCCCAGGGATCTTCTGAGCACCCTCAGTCACAGAGTGAGTTGTCTGAAGTGGGGAGGGGTGACTGTGGCTTTGGGGTTGATGGGTCACACTTGGCAGCATGAGCTGACAGCAATGGGGAGCACCAGGATGTTGGATCATAGAATGTTTTGGGTTGGAAGGGACCTTTTGAAGGTCATCTAGTCCAACCCCCCTGCAGGGACAGGGACAGCCCCAGCTAGAGCAGGGTGCTCAGAGCTTTGTCCAACCTCCCCTGGGATGGTGCCAGGGATGGGGCAGCGACCACCTCTCGGGGCAGCCTGGGCCAGGGGCTCCCCACCCTCAGTGTCCAACATTTCTTCCTTCTCTCCAGTCTAAATCTCCCTCTTGGAGTTTAAACCATCTCCCCTTGTCCTGTCCCAAAAGGTCCTGGTCAAAAGTCCCTCCCCAGCTTTCTGAGAGGCCCCTGGCAGCCCCCAGCAGGTCTCCCCAGCTGGAGCCTTCTCCTCTCAGCTGCCCCAGCCCAACTCTCTCCTGCTGGGCTCCCAGCAGAGGGGTTCCCCCCTCTGGCCCCGCTCCAGCAGGTCCCTGGCTCTGCTGTGCTGAGGACTCCAGAGCTGCCCCAGCACTGCAGGGGGTGCTCCCAGAGCTGGCAGAGGGGCAGGATCCCCTCCCTGCTGGGGTCTCCTGGCCACCTCCTCACCTCCAGGCCCTTCTCCCCAGGGTGATTTCTCACTTCCCAAGCAGAAAGTTTGGATTGGTCCCATCCCGACCATTTCTGAGACCTTTGCTCTTCCCTGCTGCTCTCGGGATGACTTTGGAGCACTGAGATCCTGGCTGATATCTCCCAACACTTCTGCTGTGCCCACGTTGACACATCACACTTGTCCCGTGGCTCTTCCAAACCAGCAGAGAAGCTTTTTCCCTTCCCCATGAGGAATCTCCATCCCTCTTGCAAACAACATCAGCCAACAGCTTCTCTTGGGTGGATGAGATCAGAGCTCCAACCTTGAAACCTCCCCAAGGTGCCCGTGGTTGGTGTCCTGCCGTTCCCACCACAAGCACTGGGCGTTTGCAGGCAGGAATTTTTTGGAGGAGATCCTACCTCTCTGCTTTTGAGTTTCCAAACCTGATTTGTGATGATACTGGAGGATTGTGAAGAGGAGAGCAGGCGTGTTCCCAGGGAGCACAAGCCCATATTGCCCCAACCAACCTATAATTAAAGAAGAATTAAATCGGGAGGGGGGGTTTCCACCTCTAATGAGTTGCTCCAGCAGCTTTCAAGAAAAATTCCTCTGTGGTTTTTGGCCACCCTTGAAAGCCTTGGAAAGAGAAACTTGGGAGGCAGAAGTTGTTCAGGAGAGCCTCGATGGGTTGAGTGGGTCTTGAGCGTGGTTGGATGGAACCTTGCAGAGCCAGGAGCAGAAGAACCTAGGTGGTTCTTTCTTGTTTCTTTCTGGTGGCCACCATGGGTCAACAATTTGGGTTCTGAGACCTCTCTGAGCTCCTCTTCCTCCAGGTCCTTTTCCCTGTGGTTGGGTTTTTCTTTCTCCTTGCCCTCTCTTCACCTCTGTTGTGTTTCCCACCCTATGGCTTCACCCCCCACTTCTCTTCCCCCCCTTACCATCTGCTACAAGGGTTGTTTAATCTTCTCAAGCCCAAGCTGACATCGATGCACATAAGGTGCTGTGTGAGGCATCTTCCTTTTGGAGCCCTCCCATCCCTTCTGCTGGTCTGAACGGGTGTCCTCAAGAGCAGCCATGCATCTAGTGAGCACGATGGTTGAGGAGGGGTGATGGTTTCCATGTCTTTGCCCTCTCAAATCCCTTTCTCAGTGTTGTTGGAGGCACGACAGGGGTTTTCTAACCCCATAAAACCTCAAAGCTCTCCTCATGGTTGGGGAAATCTGATGTTTGGAGCTCCTGGTTTCTAGCCAAGGTGGCTGAGGAAGGGCAAGATGATGTTGATGGCACGTGGGTACCTCGGTCTGGCTGGCTGCTCTTCTAAACAGGGGGATTTCTTGGGGTGCTGCTGCTCTTGGGGTATCCAAGATCTGCCATCTAACCTCTCCCAGATCAACACTGTTGGTATCTTCCAGGAGGCAACAGGATCAACCCTCCACCAAGGGCCATCGGAGGGGCTGAAAGACTCTTCAGGGTAAGCTGGGAAGCTTTCTGAATGCTTTTTTTTCCCAAAAAAGAATTGGGAATTTGTCCTTTCTTCTTGCCGTGGGGTTGCACAGCCCTGGTTTATCTCTGAGCCCACCCTGCTGTTGATGCCTTCACCGGGCAGCTTGGCCACGTCCTGGTGCCTTCGGTCACCTCAAAGCTTGCCAGCAACTTCAGTGGTGGAATTTGAGGGCCCCATTTTGGGATTGGAGGGTGGAGAGGGAAGGCTCCTGGCCCCATCCAACCTCCCCAAGGATGCTGGAGTCAGCAGGGCGAGATCTTCAGCTGCACATACCTACATAAATAGGGAGGTGGGCGGTGGGGAGACGCCGGTGGGGACAACCAGCTCTGCAAAGCCTGGGAAAAGGGTGGTGGTTCTTCTCACCTCGTGCTAGATCTGGCCAGAGATAGGGACCTGAATTCCTCAAGCTGTCCCTTTAGCATCCTCCCAGTGTCTCAGAGGCGGGGGCTTTTCATGTCCAGTGAGAGGCCTCTAATAAGACCTTCTGGGGAAGGAGCCCAGCCCAAAAGGTGGCAGGACTTGGGCTTCTGAGTCACGAAGCTGCTGGTTCTCAGCTGCTAATGAGGGCTGAGCGTGTTTTTCCTGGCTGATGAGTTCAGTGGAGATTGTGTAACCTGGGCCTGGAAAATGCATCCGACCTCTGGGGTTTTTTTTTTGGGGGGGGAACTCGTTGTTTCCATCCCAAAGAGATTCAAAGACTTTCCTGAGCCTTCCGTGGTTCTTCTGTCCCACAGGCTGCTGACTCAACCTAACTGGACTTCTAGAAAGGGGTCCAAAATCTCCTTTTTCCCTCACAGAAACCATCTCTGTGGGATGTTCTGGCCAAAAGCAGAATTTGTGGCTTTCTTTGTGCTCTCCTGAACATGCAGGAGAGACCTCACCCCCTTCCTTGGATGGAGAAACCTGGTTTCTCAGTGCCTTCCTAGGTGGTGGCTCCACCAGCTGCTTGGGTGGTGGCAGGGCTGGTGCAATGGGCCTGACCCATGGGCTGCTGCAAGGACCTGAGCTCAGCTCCAAGGTCATCTACCCCAGGTTGGAAGAAGGGGCTCTGGTTGTTGTAGACATGGTGCCCTGACCTGCTGGCCTGGAGAAGTTGGGGGTGGTTTTGATGGTGGTGCTGATGACATGGTGTTGATGGGATGCTCTGTAGACTGGTGGGTGTCTCACTCAGATGGGAGGTGGCCATGACCCAGCAGGGAGAGCTCCAGGATTGTCCCGTGGGCAAGGGGACACCATCACCTCAACCCTGTGGAGATGTAGGTTCCACCTAAAAGGTCAAGTGTTGGGTCCTGCCCTTGGGTCACAACAACCCCCTGCAATGCTCCAGGCTTGGGGAAGAGTGGCTGGGGAACGGCACGAGCGAAAAGACCCC
>NW_008611945.1:0-1810 GCF_000691845.1 Merops nubicus | reverse complement strand
GCAAGAGGCAAGGGCAACAAGTTGCCCCAGGGGAGGTTGAGGTTGGCAGTGGCAGAGCCTGTCCCCAAAGCCCCAAGAGACTCGTCCCATCACAAGTTCTCCTCTTCCACGATGGTCCACTTGATGCCATCTCTGTTCTGTTTGCAAACTTCTCTATTTTCACCCCAGAGGTGTCTCTGGGGACACTTTGTTGGGGTCACCCCCATTCGATCTGGGGACATCGTGGTCCTGTCCCTTTGAGCTCCCTCATCCCAGACCCTGGGGCCATCCTGTTGTTCCATGGGCTGGTCAGTGCTGCTCTGGGGGGGTATCTCCTTTGCCAAACCATGCTTGAAGGGACACCAGAGCTCCTTTGGGAGCAATCCTCTGGTTTGGCATGGAAGAGATGGAGGCTGCTGCTCACCAACGTTGAGGAGAAGTGGCTTTGCTCTTCTTCTAGGTCACAGCACGACCCCCAGAGGACAGACCCCACAGCAAGAGAGCAGCTTTTGGTGACCAAAGATGGAGTTGGGGTAGGAAACCCATGAGGAGCTGTCACCTCCAAGACCAAATTTACATGGGGCACCCCTCAGCACCTCCTGTGTGCGTGGGAGCTTTGGGAGGTTTGCTCTCCTTCCCAACTTCAACCTTTTCTTCCCCTTCTGGCTGCTTCCTACAGGTCCCAAAGCCAAGAGAAGGTGGTTCTGGTGGGGCAGCATCCATCTCTGGAGGACCTGGGGCTTTGGAGGTGGATGTGGAGCTCACTGGAAGGAGGGAGGGTGAGGAGAAGGGGCTGGAACCTTCTGCACAGCAGCAAGGGGATGCTCAGGAGTCAGGGAAGAAAAGGGGGAAGAAGAAGCAGCAGGAAAAGGGATCGCTGAGGAAGAGGAGGAAGAAGGATGGGTTTGAGGAAAGCCCCAAGGAGGTGGTGGAGGAGGAGGAGGGTGCTGATGGGGACAAGAAGGCAGCAAGGGGAGGGGGCAGAGCCAAGCGAGGGGGCAGGGGCAGCTCCCAGGGACAGGGTGGCAAGAGGAAGAAGCAGGAGAAGGGGAAAGCAGAGGAGAAGAAGAAGATGAAGGTGGGAACAGGTGGGGTGGAGAAGAAGAGGAAGAAAATAAAGAAGGAAAAAGTGCTGGAAGAGGAGAAAAAGCTGGAGAAAGACAAGGGGGAAGGGGGGAAAGGTGTGGGAGAGGGGTTAGGGGAGAGAGGTGGGGTGGGAAAGGGAAGGGATGATGGAAAAGGAGTAAATGAGGAAGAAGAGGAGAGGGATGAAGGGCCAGGAGAGACCCCAAGCACAGACATGGGGCAGGAGGTGAAGGAGGAGGCGGGGAAGGAAGAAAATGGGCCAGGGAAGGGGAGAAAAAGGAAAATCAAGGAGAAAAAGGCAAAAGAGAAGGGGAAAGAAAGGCCTGAGAAGAGCGAGGAGCAGGAGGAGCCGCGGCAAAGCAGGAAGAGGAAAGCGGAGGAAGAGGAAGAGAAGAGCAAGAAGAAGGTGAAGAAGGAGGAGAAGGAAGAAGAGAAGGCAGAGAGCACCTGGAGGTGGTGGGTGTCCTGCCCCGGGTGCTCCCACAGCAGGGCACAACAGGGGGAATTTCACATCTCAGGGGGGGAAACTGGGAAAGTTCTTTTTTGAGTCTTATTTTTGATTCCTGTGCTGGGTTTGGGCTCTTGAACAAGGTCCTCTCGGCAGGGGAAGGGGAGGAGAGGTCAAGGGGGGTGCTGAGTACCCCACAAGAGGTGTAGGATGATTATTTTTATGATTATATATCTTAATACGTGATATAGAATGATATAATATATCATATTTATATCATATTTATATGTTAATCTA
>NW_008611944.1:0-1211 GCF_000691845.1 Merops nubicus | reverse complement strand
TTCCTGATTCGTTCTTAAAATCCAGAAGTTATTGTTTTTTCTTCTTCGTAAAGAAGGAGATTGGTCCTTTTTGTTTGGGATAACTTTTTTGCAAAATGACAGCCGATTTGGGTAGTGTTTGTTTCTTGAGACATCAGTTCTCCGTGCATTCCTTTCTCTTTATTTCTTGTTTCTCCATCCATTGGTAGTGTCACTTTCCCCATTCCTTACTGCTCTTGATCTGTTTTTCATAGACAAGTGTTGAATGGCAACTCGGTAGAAAATTAAAAATAAATAAATAAATAAATAAATAGTAGTGACACCTCTTGGTTTTTCAGTGGTCACAGCTTCAGCTGACAGGTCTTGATTGTAGCACTTTTGTTCTCCAGCATCCCGTTAATTAGTAGCGATGAAGGCAACTCCTTCCCCTGTGGAAAGAGATCTGCTGATCCTACAGGATGGGGGATGGAACACCCTAGTAGCACTTGGTGTTGGATATTGTTGCTTCTTAAATCCTACTTCTTGAATACGGGTTGATTCTCTCTTATAAAGGAGTAGAGTGGTGCTTCTTGTTTGGCATAAGGTTTTTGCAAAATGACAACCGAGTTGGGAAGTGTTAGTTTCTTGAGACATCAGTTCTCTGTGCGTTTATTTCTCTCTATCTCTTGTTTCTCCATCCATCGATACTGTCATTTCCCCCTTTCCTTACTAGCCTTGATCTATTTTTCACATACAAGTGTTCAATGGCAACTCGTGGAAGAAAAGAGAAAAAAAAAAAGAAGCGTTTGTATTTCAGAGCTAGTCTTTTTTAAATCCCCCCTTTCCTATACACATGTGCTTGGACCTGTTAAATCCCGTTGCCTGGTCACTAAATAGAAGAATTCGATCTGTCACCCGCCTGATAATCTTATCTTCTTCTTTACACCGAGAGGTCTCTTCCCATTCTGAGAGCATGTCCACAAGGAAAAAGAAACCCAGAAATGGCAGCAGTTAGGCACTTGAAATTGCACAGGTGCGAATGTTCTGCAGAGTTTAGGGAATGCAGCTGCCCCCGTCTTCTCCTGCTGTCCTACAGTATGATGTTGGAAAGGTGTCCTACACACAGGAAGCTTCAGGCGTTAGAAGAATAATCAAACAACAAGCCGCCATCTTTTTTGTACACCTTTATCTCTGACGAGAGGAAAGCCCTTCCAGAGTCCTTCAGTCTATCGAATTAGCTGTTTAAGTGTCAA
>NW_008611943.1:250-1682 GCF_000691845.1 Merops nubicus | reverse complement strand
GGGGCGGGTAGGAAAGGGAGGAAACGCGAGGGATAAATACTCTTGTTTTTTTGCAAAGGAACAATGGTTTCAACACACTCACGGGCCTGCTCCGCTTACCCCAGCCCGGCCCCAGCCCCGGGAGACTCCTGGAGTTGGGGACACTCCTGGATTTGGGGACACTCCTGGTTGCATTGGCTCACCTGGAATTGGGGACACTCCTGGATGTGGGGATACCCCTGGATTTGGGGACACTCCTGTTTGCATTGGCACTCCTGGAATTTGGGACACTCCTGGATGTGGGGAGACTCCTGGAGTTGGGGACACTCCTGGATTTGGGGACACTCCTGGTTGCATTGGCTCACCTGGAATTGGGGACACTCCTGGATGTGGGGATACCCCTGGATTTGGGGACACTCCTGTTTGCATTGGCACTCCTGGAATTTGGGACACTCCTGGATGTGGGGACACTCCTGGAGTTGGGGACACTCCTGTTCTCATTGGCACTCCTGGATTTGGGGACACTCCTGGATGTGGGGATGCTCTTGGATGTGGGGACACTCCTGGATGTGTGGATACCCCTGGATTTGGGGACACTGCTGGTTTTGGGGATACTCCTGGCTGCAGCAGCACTTCTGTTTGCAGTGGCACCCTTGGTGGCCTTGGCACTCCTGGCTGGGGTGACACTCCTGGGTTGTGGCTATTGCAACCAAGCCTTCAGTGATGGATAAATCTGGTACGAGCTGAACCCCCCCTTTCATTCCAGCCCCTCCTCAGAGGCTGGAGGGGCTGGGGGCAGCCAGGCTGATCTCCTGCTAGCTCTGCCCCTTACTGCTGGGGCCACACGAGCAGCTCCTTGTTGCAGGTCCTGCCACACTCAAAGGCATCCATCGGGGGCATGACCAGCACCGTTTGTTCCCCTGCAGCATCCACAGAAGCTTTAAGACTGCTGGTGACAAGGACACTGAGCTGCACACCAGCTTTATGGCTCTAAAATACAACTGCCAGCACAAGCTCCATCTCCCAGGGAAGCACCCGGGGTAGCCAAGGTCACAAATCTCACCAAAAGGCCCTTCTGGGGAGCAGGGCAAACCAGTCACTCTGTCCCTAGGCTTTGGAGTCAAATTCTTGTCCCCAGGTTAGGTCTCAAATAGGGATAATATTTATACCTTGGTATCTATGATTGTGCAAAGTGCTGGGGTGGAGCCGTGGTCACGTCCTTGTGGTCAGCCCTTAGCAGTGGCACCAAACAGTTACAACCCCCCCGAGAAGCAGATAACTGCTGTGGTGGGGGGGAGAAGGGGCCAAGGGGAAGAACGAGGCCACCCAGCCTTCATCCTGCTCCACAGTCCTCCTCAGGGCCTCCACAAGACCTCCAGATCTTCACTCCTGGCTCTGGTGGCACATCTGGCTGCAGTGGCACACGTGGCTGTGGTGGCCAGGGTGGCTGCAC
>NW_008611943.1:0-230 GCF_000691845.1 Merops nubicus | reverse complement strand
GGAGCCACACCAGAAAGTGCACAATGAGGGGGCCTTATCTCACCCCCCAACCCTTCCCGGGGCCATGGGTGGGTTTCCCTGACCCCCCCCCAGCATAGGGCAGGCAGGGGACAGTGGGACCACCCCCCAAGGAAGGAGCCGACCCTCTGGGCAGTGAGGCTTCCATAAGTTTATTTACAAATAATAAAAAGGACAATAAATACAAAATAGTCTTAAAAGCACAGCCCTGG
>NW_008611942.1:28168-28985 GCF_000691845.1 Merops nubicus | reverse complement strand
GGGGAGGCCCGCCGAGGGCTCCCCAAGGCCGTCTCCGCTGCCGCGGCCCTCCGGCTGCTGAACTCCACGGTGCAGTATGTCCCGTACTGCGTGCTGCTGAGCCCGCGCACCGCCCTGGAGCTGGTGCGACAGTACGACGTCATCGCCGACTGCTCCGACAACGTCCCCACCAGATACTTGGTGAACGACGCCTGCGTGCTGGCCGGGAAGCCCCTCGTGTCTGGCAGTGCCCTCCGGCTGGAGGGCCAGCTGGTCGTGTACAACTACCAGGGTGGGCCCTGCTACAGGTGTCTCTTCCCCAAGCCCCCTCCGCCAGAGACGGTGACTAACTGTGCCGACGGGGGAGTGCTGGGCGTCGTGCCGGGCATCGTGGGGTGCATCCAGGCCTTGGAAGTGCTGAAGATTGCTTCGGGAATGGGCTCCTGCTTCAATCAGTTCATGCTGATATTCGATGCCCGTGAAGGGAGGTTTCGCAACATCAAGTTAAGGCCGAAGAGGCCGGACTGTGCTGTTTGTGGTGACAGCCCGTCCATCACCTGCCTGCAGGATTATGAGGCGTTCTGCGGTTCTTCAGCAACAGACAAGTGTAGGACTTTACACCTCCTGTCCAGCAAAGACAGGATATCTGTAGAGGAATACAAAAAACTGTTGGATGAGCAAGTTCCTCATGTATTGTTAGATGTTCGTCCACAGGTGGAAGTGGAGATTTGTCGCCTGGTACATGCTGTCCACATTCCTTTGAGTAAATTGGAAGAAAAAGATGAAGAATACCTGGAATATTTAGAAAAAAGAATTTGTGAGGAAAAACAGAGGACTG
>NW_008611942.1:27501-28158 GCF_000691845.1 Merops nubicus | reverse complement strand
ATATGTTGTTTGCAAATTAGGAAATGACTCCCAGAAGGCTGTAAGAATTCTGCAGGAGTTACCTGTCACAGAACTTGGTTCTGTGTTAGCTAAGGATATTAAAGGGGGGCTCATGGCTTGGGCCAGTAAAATTGACCCAACGTTTCCTCAGTATTAGAAGTTTAAATGATGAAAAGAATATAAATTTTCATAGTAAATTCCACAGAGTTTTGTTTTTCTGGGTAAAGGCTGTGTCACGTGGCTAAACTGGAGACAGTAACACCACGTTGCTTTTTTTAGGAATAATATTTTTCCAAAAAAATTGCATACTTCTGTAGATGCCTTGATTATTTTTGGAAAAATGTTAAACTATCCATGGAAATGGAAAGAAGGGTGTTTCTTGGTTATTATTTAGTAGTGGAAACTTGGAAGAACTACTTAATTGTGCATGGGATGATTGCGTGTGGCTCTGAATTGGCAATTGTAGCCTGGAGAATGACAAAGCATAGGAGTCAAGTGTTGAAAGTTTTAACTTGTTCTCCTAACTGCCTAACAAATTGAAACAGTGCATGCAGTGATTTTTAAAAAAACCCCAAACCCTAAACTGTTAATCTCTAGCTGGTCAGTAGCACTACTAAGCCTATCATAGGTAATTGCCAAGACAATGCTGACAAGACT
>NW_008611942.1:20319-27470 GCF_000691845.1 Merops nubicus | reverse complement strand
CTTTCCCTGCAGAAACACTGTGTATTTAAGAGAGAGATGTGTGCTCGCTGCGGATGACAGGGCCTGCAGCAAGGGCCTGCTGGTAAGAGCTTCCAAGGCCATCCATCCTCATTTGTGGGCTGGCAAAAAGCATACTCTGGTGTAGAGAAACTGAGGTTAAATGTTAATGAGACTTAAGTTTGAGCTCAGAAAGTTTGTGAAACACAGAACATGCTTTTGCAGGGGCTTAGATGATTTCAGAGATTGAGAGGTGAATAGGAGGTGGAGGAGAAAAAAATATAGCAATTTGGCCTCCCTTCTGCAAGTACAAAGACGTATTTTGCAAGGTTTCTCCTTGCTGCACTAGTTGCACGACTCCAGATGTGTTGCATTGTTTTGTTAACTGGCATGAAGAGCTGCATCTATCTAGCAAGTTCTCATAGATGAACTGAATTAAAAGAAAGAGAAATAAATAGCTTCTCAACAGAGCTGCATGAGTACTTGTCACTTAAGCGTAGTAATTATCTATTTATTATATTAGTTAAGGTGTGCATTTCCATAACTTTCTGAGGATGAAAAATACACCTGTCATGACTAATCTTTGCATTATACAGGGGGAAAAAAATGAATACTGGCATTGCAATTAGTAGTTGAAAAGGCATATTTTAGTAAAATAAATTTGAGAACATTCACACCCCGTGCTTTATTATAACGTGCTGTGGGTTCCAGCAATAACAATCTTGGCCTCTTCTGGAGGAGACAGTTACATGAATTTATAAATAGTCTTCGTGGTGTGTAGTGAGAGGGTTGTTGGTAAAGACCTTTTCCAGGCTGGTTGTGGAGGCTTGGTTTGGTCAGAACATCTGCCTGCTGATGGGTTTCAGCTTTTGGGAATTAGAAACAACAGGAATTTTGTTTAAAATGTTTGACTGATGTTTTAATTTTTCTTTCTTTACTGTGATGTCATAAGAGACTGTAGCAATAATTCTCTGATAACCAGTTGTCCAGTGCTAAACAAGGGATGGTATGTCACATATCCACCTGACCTGGAAAAGTGATTCCTTTTCAGTCGTTCAAAGCAAGATGAACCTGTGGACTTGGGGAGAAGGGAAAAAACCTTGGATTCTAAGTTTTGAGTTCTGCTTCCATTGGATAGAAATCATATGTAAAGTCTTTTCCCTTGTATAACATTTTAGCAGCATATGTATGCAAATTCTGTGGAAGAAAAAGGAGGTGATGATAAGGCAGTGGTGTTTGCTGGAAGGATTTTTTTTATAGTGAATTTATAACTGCATTTCTTGTGGCACTTCTGCAAGCAGGAAAACAGACTGTGGGTCTTTGTGCTGTGTAGAAAACAGCACCTGAAAGATCTGGAGAACGCTGTGGAAAAACAGTGATAAGGATGGATGAAAATGGACCAAAAACATAGACTGATATCAGAACTGGCAAAAAAAAAAAAAGTAAATGCATCATCAGGATTTTTTCTATTAAAATGGATTTTTGGAAAGACCATTGTTGCTAGTCTGCAGGGCCTAGGGCCCAAAGTTCTTAAAGGGGTACAGCATCTGTTGCAGTACATCTGTTTTTTTTGCATAAAGTGAGTTCTACACAAAACTATTCAAGCCATTAAATATAGAGCTAGTGGCTTAGTTGTGATCTCAAGGGAGTATGCAAAATGTAGGTTTCTTTTGGGGGTGGTGGGGGGAAAGTGTTCTCTTTCTTGATTTAGGATAGCAATTAAATTTTCTGCAAATAGGAGAATATCTACCATGCATCTTAGATAAAGGTGAGGTCCATAGTGCCAAAATTCTGTTTTTCACACGGTAGGGCTTTTTATTTTAAGTTGATTTTTTTTTTTTCCCCCGTGGCTTGCTGAAGTGATACACAAGTCTTCCTGTAAACACAGTCCTTGAGCAGTGCTGGACTCTTTGGAGATAGTTATGATCCTGTGTCCCTTGATTTTTCAACCTAAGTCCAAACTGTTCTTATTACTGAAAACTTTTCTTTTGACTTGCTTTATTTCTTGAGCTCCATAAAACATGTAGTGGTTTCTCTGTTCACCAGAATGTATAATAGCAGAACTCTACTTTAGAAATTTGAAGAGAAGCAATAAAACTGTTATTATGTATTGCTGTCAAAGTACTGTCTAAATATTGGTACATGTTAACATTGTGAATGAAGACAAGCTGCTTTATTTGAGGAGCTTAGCGTCTCGTTGGTCTCAGATGTGTTATCCGAAGGGATAAGGTCAGTCAGCAGACTGTCTTTTTGTCCTTCACTTTTGCTGTTGTGAGGTTGCTTTTTGCTTGTTTGGTTATATTCTTTTCTAAATGGCTTGCTAGAGTTTGGCACAGGAACTGAAAAGGGAACAGCTTCCTCTTAGAGGTTTAGAAAGTGGCTATAGCATTTATTCTTAATTGTTGTGTTTTAATGTCTCTCACATGTAGATCTATGGGATAGTCTCACAGTTCAGGAACAGAGTTAATTACCTAAACTCATTTTGTCCTGGGAGATGGTAATTATTTTAAGGTGGGGCCAACTAAGCTAGTCTATCTTTCAGGCATGTCTAAGAGGTGTCTCCATACAAGGTACTAATGTGCTTTGCTAAGCTAAAATCCTTATTTTGGTGGCAGGAATCTCTTACCTCAAAACCCCAATAAATGCAGCGCTGACCTACTGTCAATGTGAATTATTTCAAAGAAATCCCCCAACAATTAGGAGAACTGTTTGTAGACAAATGTATAAGGGATATGTCCAAAACTAGGTCTCAGAGTTCATATACTAGAATTATAGGTATGTGTGTATCTTCATCATCCTGTAAGCATAAATTCTAATAAAAACTTAACTGTTCAAAATAAAACTGTGCACCAGATGCTTAAAATATTGTAAGCGTAAGTTTGTCCTTTTTTTATGTACAAAAGCTCTAAGCTGTCCTTTGTAAAACTGCACAAGGAAAAAGATTTTAAGGGTGTTTGCTAGGTGGCACTGCAAGTTAATAAACCAAATTGTTCCCTGGGCTGTAAGATGCAATTCAACCTTAGCAAGAGCTGAGGTTCTCTTGTAAAAATGCATTGTTGTGCAGTTCTTTTGAAAAAACACTGGGGAAATAGAATAAAATGGAGCAGGGCAATTGGATAGTACATACATGATCCAAGAAAAAATTGTAATGGAACTTATTTTTCTAGGGTAAGTTTGCAAAGCATTGTTTGTTTCAGAGACTTACTTAACGTGAGGGTTTTTTTTTCACATTCTATTTTGAAGTGCTTTTGCAGCCAAAATGGATGATTGTGCAGAAAAGGGTTATTAGAAACATTAGCACAAAATTAATTGTAGATTTTAAATCTACAAAGTGTCACTGCAGAGTCACTGCTGGTATGTTCTTGACGTTATAACAAAGCGTTGCAGATTTTCTTACCTGGTTAGGGTAGGGCTACATGTGCAGAGCTCAGACATGTGCCCGGGTAATGAAACTGGGTTGTGAGCCTTAGCATCCCACATAGTACTGTAGAAACGTTTGATGCCTGTCTTCAATATTTAAAAGATAAAAAATTAAAAAATCCTACAAATGTGTTCAGTGCAAATTTCATGCGTTAACCTTCTAGCAGCAAGCTGAAGTTTTGCAGAAACTTCAGATAACAAAAGCAGTCATAGGCTATCCCTCTCCAAAAATTAAAGTGGGGTAAGAGAAGCGATGAACCAAGGGATGAAAATAAGCATATTCATTTATTTAAAGCTTCTGTAATTATAAGCATCTTTTAATTTGGGATTTATTAAAATAGATTTGGAAGTTTTTCCCTTTACAACCTTTAGTTTCATGTGTGGATTTAGACTTGTATTCGTTTAATGCTGTAGTTAAATGTCTGCTTTGTGCTTGCAGTGAGGAGTCTGGGAGGACTTGGGTCATGGATATATAAATCAAAAGGAGAGGTTTTGTGAAGTCATGGCATCTGTTTGAATGCTTCTCTTTCATTGAAATCCAGGTGCTGGTCAGAATCTAGCAAAGAAATTATGGCGTATGGATTGTTTCCTGCAGTCAACTATTGCAGTATTACATACAAATTACTTAAATCATGTACTGGTTAATAAGGTGAGTTGTTCCTGAAACTGAGTCATTCTATCGTGGCAAATTAAATACTTGCTTATCACTGCATAGTTTAGTAAAGGTTGAGACATGACAGTGCTAGCCTGAACTTTACTGGTGTCATGATCTCTGCGTGTCTCTGACTAACTAGCTTGGTGTTTGAAGCAAAATTGAAAACAAACAAAAAAAACCAACAAAAAAAGAGAGCGAGGAACAGTGAGTACTGCAACATTGTGGTAGAATTGCCAGTTGAGTTCAGCCAGCATGTGTGCAGGCTAAGCCTGCGTTTCCCAGCTGGTGGTCTATAAAACTGTACTGTCCTCTGAGACATCAGAAGATGTTCTTCATAGTGACTAGGGAAAAACATTCTCGTGTTCCAGAGCATTTGAACAGAATGTAACAAGACAGCTTAACACTCTTGTAAAAACAACAACCAAAAAAAACCCTGCTGTTGAGATTTGCTTCACGCCAAAGTAACTGATTTCTCCAAAAGATGAACTTCTCCAAAGTGGGCTTCTCCCTTTGCCTGGATATAACTGTCTGTGACGTGGTAGTAACAGGAAGACAGGTGTTGAACTCTTCAGGAGAAAAGACTCTTGTTTATGCAAACTAGAAAGACTTCATTAAGTTGCCAGATGTAAAAAAAAAAAAAAGTAAATATATTACTTGCAAATTAAAGATACTAATATTTCTTATGTCAGTTATTATTTTTAATAGAATTTTAGAAAGTTCTTTTAAAACCTGGGAACATAACTAATAGCTTAATTTATGTCTATGTAAAGTTAATTGCTACCATATTTACTCTACTTTGCTAGTTAAATTCTTGCTGGCCACTTCCATTGTGTCAAAAGTTAAGTCCTAATGACATTTGTACACAGTCTGTGTTGTAAGACTGCTGAAGTCATTGGTTGCTGTTTTTTTATTTTTACAAGATTTTAATGCGAAGCTCATCTACTGAGGCCTGCTTATGTCAGTGGGGAAGTTATGATACACTTGGAAGAGGGTAAGTTGGAATATAATGGAGATTTGCCTTTTCTTCTGGAGTAAGAGTACGTTCAGCCCCTGCATTCCTTTATCTGTGACATTGAAAAATTTTGCCTTTTATTCTTGAGTAATCATTTATTACTAATAAAAGGTGGTGGCCGTTTCTTGTGGGAGAAGGCAAATGTATTGACTTACAGCAGGTCACATGTATCTGAGATCATGAGAAGTATTCATATCTGTGTGAGAGGAATAATGTTTCATTTACAAACCGTTTTTGTGTATTCCCGAAAGAACAATTGCCCTGTAAAGTGTAACACTTTACAGCTTGCAGCTTTGGATATACAAAGATCTAAATTGCATTGCTGCTTAGTAAAACAAACACTAAAACACAAAGCTCCTCAACTCTGCTTCTTTATTTTTGTTGTAGGCAATTAATTGGTTTCTTCAAAGCGCTGATAGGGAAAAGACACTTTGGATTACTGGTCCAGTTTGCTTGCAGTTTACTGAAAGCTGGTGAAGAACAAGAGTGAGCAGTAGCTACCCATTGTATGGTTGAGCTGCGTGTCTGCTAACAGTCTAAGTTTTAGCAGCTGCCTGTTGGCAACATGAATCAATTTGAGCGAATGCAGAACAAAGTGGAGTTTCACAAACTGGGTTGTGGTGGTGACAAGCCCTTGCAGCCTTGGAGCTGTTACTGCTTAGACTGACATCCAGGTTTGCAGTGGTTGCTTAGGTAAGTTAATGTTGATAAGTGGGGAAGTCTCAGTGATGCTGTAGAGTGGTGCATTGAGACTGAGAGCTAGATCATCTTTTCTTTTGTTGGTTGAAGTTCCTCCTGCACAGAACATCCTGCCCTGCTGGAAGGAGTGATCAGTCACTACATCCTCTAATCAAGTTACTGGCAAGCCCACACTGAATGAGAAAGGGGGAGCTAAGTCAGCCTGTAATAGTACAAGAAGCTTGATAAATACAAACTGTGCTGCTTTCTTTCATTAGAGGACTTCAGTCAGAAGTAATTTAGTAGTTTTGAAATAGCCAAGTTGAATAAAAAGCAGTTACATCGCTAAAGAGTGTAGCTGGAAGAAGGAAAGGGCAGTCAAAGGCAGAAATAGCTATGGCTGGAGGCTCAGTAGAGTTCCTCAGGTAGTACCAGTCCTTTGAATTTCTGGTGGGCACTTTTCCTCCTACTTTAGGAGAAGAGTAAAATATGAACCTGTATTTGGGTAGCAAAATCTAGAGCACAGTTAGCAAGTATAAATGTAACCCACAGGAAAACACACACACAGGTTTGTGGTATTAAGCTTCTGTGTTTTATATTACCACTGATTGAAGATACCAGCCCCCCTGCTTACCTTATGCTGCAGCTTCAAAATCTTTGTGAGGAAAATAGATACAGCTCAAGAAAAGCAGATGAACATGATGAGCCCATGGCTAGGTAGTTGACAGATTTCCCAGAGCTTTTTCCTTAAATAACTCAGAGTTGTCCAAAACAGTAATGATTCAATGAATCAAGACTTTGAATGCAAAAGACTGAGAAGAAATCTAGAGTTGCTGCTAAGTTTTGGCTGTACCCCTCCCGGACAAGTCACTTTTTCCCCAGGTTCTGCTGTGTGTTGTTGCTGTGGTTTGGCATCAGGGCAGCCCCTGGAACTGTAACAGGTGCTCTCTGTTAATCCCCTCCCTCCACCCCCTGATGGCAATACATCACTGTCTGTAATGGTTTGAAACCTGCTGCTCCTGGTGGGTGGAGATCTGAAATCTAAAACCTGAATGAAAGGGGTGTAGAGCTCTTCTATTCCCACTCCCCTCTTCCTGTCTTCAGGACTTCCTGCTGGGGTCTATAAAGGGGGAGAGATGACATGTCTCTTCCTCTTCTCCTCTCTCTCTGCTGGGGTCCTGGCCAGGGACACGCTGCTGCTGCTGTTTGCTGCTCCCTGTGCTGCACGTGGCCGTGGCCATCCTGGGACCTGGGCCTGATCTACAGACTCTTCCCTGCCTCCATCTACATCCAAGGATTGTGCATCCACCACAATCCAGCGAGATCCAGCACTGGGGAGCCTCAGCACAGCATTTGGGTTTTGTATTTTTGGAAGTTTAACCTTCCTTG
>NW_008611942.1:18454-20258 GCF_000691845.1 Merops nubicus | reverse complement strand
CCTGTTAAATAATATATTTCATTTTGTTAACTTTTCAATTGGTGCAAAGCTTTCATTACCCCTGCCTTCCTTTGTTTACCTCTCTACCTGGGAGAACTAAGGGATAAGGGAGGTGGGACACAATTCTGCCTTCTAACCAGGACACTGTCACCCCCAGCTGTGGATCAGCTTGCCCCTCCTTCCCAGATGGGAAGGCCTTGCCCCTCCTGATCCTTCAGCTTTACTGGATATGATGGATATGGGATGGAATACCCCATTGGTGAATGAATCTTAGGGTCACTTATCCTGTCCACTCCTCCCTGCAGATGGAGGGTACTCTGCCCCCCTCTGTGTGGGATACAAGCTTAGCAATGGCCTTGGTCTGCATACTAATCCTTGGCAGTAACTCTAAACGTGCAATGTTCTCACTGTTGAAGCAGGGAGTTTCTGCTGCTAACTTCACACAAGGCAGTTCATTAGAAGAGCTTTAGCTAAAAAGTAAAATCACTGAACAGAAGCAGCCCTGTTCTACTCCAAACCAGGACTGTTGTGTTTAAATCTTACTCAATTAACCAGATCCTAAGGAAGCAATTTAATAAGCATGTTGTTCCCAAACAGTTCTAAGAACTAAAATTCATGGTTCATGTGGCTTGGACAAAACAGTGGGATGTTGCATCTGCTCTGCTGGAAGCAATGAGAAGTACTTGGTCACAGTGCAGATACACTATAATCTTTATTATGCAGTCAGAAGCTTGAGCCATACAGCTGATGCTCTTCATCTTCATATAGCAGCAGAAAAGCAAGTAGTATGTTCTGGTCTCAACAGCAGGAAAGGAAAACGGCTTCTGTTTGGCTATTCTTTAGTATTTTATCATTGAATGAGTTCATTTTATCTTGTCTTCACAATGTATTTCATATGATCGATTCATCTGATTGTTAAAGCCATCTGAAATATATCTATGTAATGGTGTTGCTCTGACCTTTGCTTCTTTTTACTGTGAAGTACATGCGATTCTAATATTTTATGTTCATGCTAAGAACAAAAAAAAAGCTTCCTTCCAAAACTGTCTCTCTCATATGAGTCTTACTAGGAAAACCAAACTGATGTACTATGTAATATTAGACTGAATTTATGAGTTTTCCAGACAGAAAAGAAGCTGCAGGCTTTGATGACCTGACCCTTCACCATCGGTCATTGAAGGAAGAAACTGGGTGTTCTTATGGCCTCTCCATGCCCGTGGCATGAGGCCTTTCTGTGCAAATTAGCTGCAGTTATGTTCACAAGGTGCTCATGCTGTTGCTAGGAGACCAAGCATCTACTTGCAAAGAAAGGTTCTCTCCAAATTTAAAATGGCTCCTTATATATTTGACCAGACAATGAAGTTTCCTGTGCAATTGGGTATTCACCTGCTGAGGAAACAAAGTTCTTATTTTGTGAAATAGATTTCCAACTTCACAATGTAAGAGTTTGAAGCTCTTAAAAAAATAAAGCGTTTAAACTTGTCTTCTCATATATATATATATACACAAAAGAATATGCACACCCAGAGCACAGGCATATTCCAGATGCTGTGTAATAGAGCCTTAAGTATTAGGTAGAATTTCTAGAAATAATTTCCAGGACATGCATACTGTCCATTTCAAATATCTTTTTGAAATTCTGCTCTCAGGTTCTATATTATTACTGTAATAGTGGAAAGTAACAGATGTAACAATGTTTGGAACTCATTAAAGCACCCTACAGGCGAATTTGTGCAGTTCTGTTTTTCTAGCTTTTCAGATGAGAGCACCAATATGTTCAACACTCAGAACTCTAGTGCTCATC
>NW_008611942.1:0-18441 GCF_000691845.1 Merops nubicus | reverse complement strand
CCACTGATCCAGGGAATATCTGAGTATTGATAGTTTAAAAACAATAATTTAATTCTTTGCCTGTGCTTTCTGCCCAAAGTTCTATTGCCCTAATTAGTGGTAACCTTCTCAGTTAAAGCATCTTTAGAGTCGTATTACAGTCCATTCAAAGCACCATTTCTGAGATGAAGTTTCTTGTAATTATTTTTTGGATGCAGTTGCTTAAATCGTTTCTTCACTTTTCATGGTGACAGGCTTAAACTTAACATCCTCATCTTGTTAGCCTTTTTCAACATTGATAACTTTGTAGGTTCTTATCACGTTTCCTTCTTTATTTCCTTTCCTTTGCACTGTTATTAAAACCAATGGCAGCATCGATGTACAATTCTTCTAAAAGATAAAGAAGCCATTGTTCTACTAGCATAATATGACAATTGCTAAGAATAACAAAGTTTTTAACTTTTTGCACAGGTGGTCAAAATACAGATATGGATGGAGACTGATAACACCATGGTGTTGAATGTTCTATATTCCAGCAGTAACAAAACTTGAACAAAAGGCCTTGCTCAGGCACCGCTGACAACAGCAACAGACTTCCAGGCTGCTGGGCATCTTTTTCCATGTGGTTCACCCCTGTCACACCTGCAGAGGTCCAGCTGGGAGGATGAGATAGCTGTACTGTAATTAACTATAGCACAGGAAATTTGTTCTTATTTATAGGGATTGCACCCTACTCATTATTTAGCTGTTTTTTCTCTATCCAGTGAGTTGTAGGGGTGCAGAAATAGAAAGGGTGACAAAGCTACTTAAATCTTAAGCAATTCTACTTGTACAAGTTCAGAGCCAAAGTCACATGCAGAAATTCTAGGCAAAAGAGTATGCTGGTCTATTCCCAACTACTTGACAGTGTGGTCACTGTGTGTGCATCCCTACCACTGAAGTTTAATTTTATCTAAGATGTAAGAAGCTACAGCACTGTCCCTTCTGTAAGTGCACTTTTTGAATTAGATTTTTTTTTTTTCCCCCTAAACATCAGACAACTGGGAAGCAGATATTCCCTGTGTGGCTGTTTAATTTAGAACAGAAGCTCACAAAGTCATTAGTCTTTTCGTGACAAATGGGAGATTAGTGCCTTGGTGTTATCTTGTTTGTTTGCAAGAATGAATGTGAAAAGCCTCCTTTTCCTAAAGGCAAGGTTTGTTTTATGTTAACTGTAGAACATCTTCAGCTGACTGCTTGCCCATGAGCAGAATTTCTCCTTTATTCTCTCCGTGTGAAGCTTACAGCTCCCTTGCTTCTATTCTCTCCCTCATCCATGGGTGACTCTAATTTAGTGTGGCCACTGTCCCTCCTGTTGGAAACTGCTCATTTTTGGCCCTTCCTTCTGCAGATGTTGATGTTTATTTATTCCCCAGGGAGCCTTTTCAAGGAGAAAAGTAACCCCAGCAAAGCAGTGGATGGATGACTCACAAGGAGTGTAAATGCCTCTGTGAGGGAAGTGTGGGTGTGGGTTCATGGCTGGCTCTGGGAGAGCAGGACACCTGAACCTCAGGTTTAGGTGACCTTGTAATGAAGGAGCCCTTTGAGCTACAAATTTACGCTCTATGACATTTGGGATTCACAAGGCTTAACTTTTACTTGCCATGCAGCCCATTGCTCTGAACAGTCCCTGCTGCTATTTACAACTGCTTTACCAGCACAGAAAGACTTGACTGCTCTTTCTATTGAGCTTGACCTATCCATGGTGTTAAATTCCTTGCCTGCTTGCAGATCAGTGCTTAGTGACAGCTCTTTTCTCTTTTGAGCATAAACACAGTGATGTCTTCATGTCTTGTTGTAAATATGTTTTAAGTTTGAGAAATATAGATTGATCCTCCGACAAAGAAAGAGCAGCAATTTCATAGTTTCTGTTAGAAAATGTGGTCTGTATGGGGCTACCTTTCTCTGACATTAAACATCTAAGGGTTAAGAATAGATGCAGGTTCTCTCTGTCATTAGGGAGAGAAATAGATCTCTCCTTTGCAGGGAGAGTGCTCCCAGCTTACTATGGGTATCTGGGATGGCCGGGAATACTCGGCTGAGCCCTGCTGGAGTCCAGTCCACTAGGTGATGGCAGGTGCCTCACTGAGTAAAGTTTCACAAGTGCTGGCATAGGCTTTCCCCGGCACCTCACTTGGACTGATACATGCAGTTGTGTGACTGCAGGGAGGATTGGGTAAGGGAATCTTCTCTTCTTACTTATTTTTAAGCAAGACAAATTTTTCTGGTCCCACAGCAGCAGGAGTGCCAGGGCTTGTGAAGTGGGAAGGAGAGGTTTGGGTAAGGCACATTTAAACTGCTTGAATATTGAGCACTTGCACAGCTACCACTAAGGGAATGATTTTTTTCCTCCCCTTTGAAGCGTGTCTTGTAATTTCTTTCATAAATAAAATAACTGCTTAATTTCCAGGCTCCTCTTATACAAGGGATGGAGGTGTTCACATTTTCCCTATGTGACCTTGAAGCTTGCTAATTTTAGCCAGAAAAAGTTGCATTAGCCTTTTGAAAAATGTCACTTACAAAATATTCCAGCCAAATAAACTCCCATAAGTGTCAATATATGTTTTACACTTCCCGGAAATTACGGTGATGTAATTCATCCTAGTTTCCTTGCAGATCTTGACAGCCTGCTCTGGCAAATGAAATTGAAAGCTGAATATTTTCTTCGAAGTTCGAAAAATTCTTAAAAATAGAATTTTAGCCATCCTTTCATGCTGATGGATGCTGTAGGACAGGGATTCGTGACTCAGACGAGAACTGCCAGGAGTGGCCCGTAGATGGCAATGTGGGATCATTGAATGTGGCACACTCTGCTCTGCACTGATGAAACCCCTTCTCTTACCCAAACACAGCTAGGAGTTAGGACGTTTCTCAGGATCTCTTGACTCTGCTAGAGGCACTGACCAACACATCCTCTATGGCTAGTCATGCGTTTTGAGTACTCTAGCTTTCCTAGTTAGAAGTACAATCATATTCAAATACAGCAAATAATGACATTTTTATTGACAGGGCAGTTTCTCTGGCTTTGCATATCAGTAGTATGGAAAAACTTAAATGTGCAAGTGTTTGGAGCACTTTGGCTGTGGGACGGGGTTCCTGCTGCCAGTGAAGAGCCAGGAGTCAGTGGGAAAAAAATACACGTGCAGGTTTATTCAATTCCCATCAACAGGAATGTTTTATTAGCACAATTTCAGGGCTTATGGAAGCCTCTCTGGTGGGACGCAGATGCCCAGATGTCTTACTTCATGCTGGTATGGATGATATTTCTTTCCTGTTCCCATCAAATAGTTTGTTTTCATCCTGTGATACCCGTGTTCAATTTGTGCTCTCTGTTTTCACCTAACTAAAATAAATTGACCCACTTACTGTGCTGCATGATGCTTTCCAGTCTTGACTTTCCCCGCTCAGGTTGTCCCCAGAAGTATTCCTCTCCAAAATGAAAGACACCTGCAATCCCACATGTCGGATCTGGTTTGCTTGCGGATAATATTTCGTGATTTCCCAAAATGTGCTTTTATATATGAGTGAAATGGAGTCATCTTTTCCTTGGCTGACCTGGGAACTACTACTGCTGTAACAGTTATGGATGATATCACTCAGCTCCTTTGTGATATGAGGTGCATCTCTAAAGAAAATGAGAGCATTTCATCATTGACCAATAATGTGTCAAAAATTTATTTCTGTATATAACTAACTATAAAATCTTCCACTAATCCACACAACTTTCTTCCTGAAGGTGGGCACCATTAAATTGTATTGTTATTATTAGTAGAAAGCTGAATATTATTGTACTTGCTGACCACTTTACTTGTGTGATTGAAAACCATAAAATTAGCTGTCTAGTTTCAGAATCAAATGAACTGGGATTCTAGATGTGGTGGATTAAAACCCCTGCTTTTCCCTGGGAGGTGGAGCTCTGAAATATGAAGGGAGGAGTATGTGCTAGCTGGGACACACCCAGCTCCACCCCCAGGTGCTGGCTTGAATGAGAAGAGGCGGAGACCTGTTCTAGTCCCACTTCCTGTCTTCAGGACTTCCTGCTGGAAACTATAAAAGGGGGCAAGAGAGGGTCTCTTTCTCTCTCTGCTGGACCTTTCAGCGGGACTCATGCTGCTTTCTTTCTGCTGCTGCTCCCTGTTCCAGCCCGTGGACGGTGGACATCTTGGGATTTGGGCCTGTTCTCCAAACTCATTTCCCGCCTTCATCCACGCCTGAGAACTTTTTATCCAGCTGCATCCATCAAGGATCCAGCTTCAATCCACATCAATCCATTGGGATCCAGTACAAAGGGAGCTTCAACACAGCGCCTGGTTTTGTATTTTGGAAATTTATCCCTCCTTACCTTGTTACCCCCATAATCTTTTTACCCTGTTAATTCCTATCCTTCTTGCTTTCTGTTCCCTGTTAAATAATATATTTTATCTTTAATTAACTTCCAATGGGTGCAAAATCTCTATTACTCCTGCCTTCCTTTGTTTATGTCTCTACCTGGGGAGAAACACAAAATTCTGCTCCGGGGTCCTGCCCCTCAGTCCTTAAATGGAGACATTAGAAAATTCTAATCTCCAGACGATGGCTGGGAAGTACTGTCATTTCAGGTCAGTTACTTTAGTATGCTAATTATTGTAGGTTACAGCCCTGTGTTTCTGGGCCCACAATGAATGGAGGAATAAAATTATGACCATGATTAAGATGGGCTACGAAACTGCAGTCATTAAAATGTGTACCAAATAAAGGAGAAGCTGAAACCTTAGCTTGTCTGTATTAGATGTGTTTATGTGCCTTAGTTGACTTCAGTGGTGCACAAAGCTGTCCAAATCATGTCACAAGGGCTACAGGGATAATGAATTAATATTTATGAAGTGTAGCAAATATGCTCTAATTACCCTAATTGGCCTGCTGTGTTTCCAGTTATGGCAGAACTTTGTTCAAGTGACATTTGCTTCTGGATTAGTTCCCACAGGCAAAGAGAAAGTAAAAGCCCACTTTGGACAGGGTAGAAACATCCCCTGATACTATGATCCTGCAGTTTCTTCATGCTTTTGGCATTTCTAGTAACATTCCTAATGTCTTTAATGATTTTTAGGGAGTATTTCAGGAGATCGGTGGTGCTGGAAAATTACAGAGGAAAACAATGAGCAAAAAAGGAGAAAGGTCGTGTTTTATTGTCAGTAATTAATAGGCTGAACTCTGAAGACTTTCAGTTTGGCAGCACAGGCAAAATTCTCTTTGACTTTCTTTGTGGTCTAGGAATTTATTTTTATTTGTGGTGTATGATTTTACATAGTGACTGACAGCTACCAAACAAGGAAACCTGTCTTAAGCTCTTACACTGTAATGTTGCAGAGAAGACAAAATATGCACAGATCTGAACCAATTCATTGAATTGCATGTTTTGCATCTAAACTCCTCTGTATTTTTCCTGGTGTTTATATGATCATTACCATGTTAGGAACACTGACATGCTGAAATGGAATTATTAAAATGCCAGAGAGGAAGTGGTAAATGAATGGGTAAATCTAGTGTTAAGCATTTTCTGCTTTAGCAATAGAACTTCTGAAGTGTATTTTTGTTGACGGGGTGACGTTTGTCCACTACCTTGAATTCTAGTTTTATGCCTTCATTCTGTCTGGTTTCTGTAGGTTGCACTTGTTGTGCCTATGAGATGCAACAGTTCCATTACCTCAGAAGGCATTGTACTTAGGCTATTTTTTTTTTCTGTATTTTTGGTACCCTTATCATCTTCTGGATAAAGAGATACTAAATTCACTGTCAAATCTTGCATGAGGTAGCCAACAGAACTATTAGGACAGAAAAAAATGGGACATATCCTATTGCAGCAGCTATTGATAGAGTCATTACTCAACATTTTCATTTCTAAAAATGTGAAACTTTCTGACACTTGGATCCATCAACTGGTCAGGTTAGAGCTTAATGTCACTGACTCATGCATGAGCAGAGATTGATGTCACAGTCTTCAAAGTCACATTTGTCACTTTTTGTTGTTTAATATTTGATTAAATGCAGTCAGTTAAATCTATGTAGGGTAAGGAGTATCCAGTCCGATTTTCAGCCTGTTGCAATACCAAGAGAGAGATTTGAAATTTTGTAGCTTTGTTTTGAGAAGTACTGTATATTGTTGTGTATGTTCCTTTACTCCTGTTTAAACTTACCAGTCTTTTTCTTAACTAGGGGGAAAAAAAAACAAACAAGCAAACCAGAAAACAGCCTCAAACCAGTAGTTGTATGGAACAGAGCTATTTTACAGTCAGGCATCAGCTGCCAAGAACTGTATATTTGCTGCTGACTTGTTGTTTCAAGTTGACCCTGACCTCTCTGGATCCAGATTCTTTGTGCTGCTTCATATTCCTTGGTCTCCACATGCAGTGAATGAGATGTGGAAAGGAAAAATAATGTGGAGTTAGCGTTCAAGTTAGTTATATTGCTGATTCTGTGCAACTGAAGAGTAAGACTCCAAGTCATCTATACTAACACTGGCCTTCTAATATGACACCCAAATTAGGGATCTAGTTCATTCTAGGCTCCATCTATTAAAAAAACCAAAACCAAAACAAAACTAAAACAAAACAAAACAACCAACCAAACAAAAACAAAACAAAACAAAAAAAACCCCAAAAAACCCCAAAAAAACCCAACGACAAACAAACAAAACAAAACAAAACAAAACAACAAAAAAACCCCAACCAACAAAACAACTACATATCTCCCAGTGGTGATTCAGATCTTTTCACAAAGCTGCTACTTCAGACACTTCAGTAAATGTCTAAAATGAATTGTTACTCTGTCAGTCTGTAGCCTAAAGGACAGTTTTAGTGGAAAGCTTTTGTTCACAGAGATTCCTATGAAACTTGGGGTTTAGTTACAGAGCTATAGCAGTAGGAATGAGAACCTTCAGGAAAAAATTTTTGGTTTTGCATCAGCCTGAATACCCAGTTAAACTCTACCCACACAAGTCATGAATGTAGAAAGCATGCCAGTTTTCCTTCTCAGACATGCATCTGATGATGTGTAACTCCATGAGTCAGTCCTGCATGCTTTTTTTTTAATTGCTTAATTGGACATTGCTAAAGCCTCTGACTATGGAAATCTGAGGTATGGAATTACTGTGGAAAAAATACAAAGGGACAAATGGAGACAAGTCCTATACATTGCCAGAGAGAAATTTCCCTGAGAACTTGACCTGTAACAAATGTCAGTGTAATACTAATGATTCCAGCTCACCTTGCAAATTATGTTCTTTGATGTACAGTTAGAGAAGCCTTGTGGCTCTGTCTTAATTTATCAGTGTTGCACTCACCAAGTGATTTTTTTAATGCTTTTGTAATTGTTTTTTGAGGAAGAAAGGTAGAGAAAGGAAAGACTTTGGAAGAAATAATTTAGTATACCACCTTACCTGGAAATTCTGGGTTTGCCAGGCATTTTTCTCTTTCTCATTCTCCACAGACCGTTCCTGTTCTTTTCTGAATCTGTTAGATTATTTGGTTAAATGGTTAGAATATTTTAAAGTTATGTCCCAATTAATTGTGATTGTGATTCTTGGGACAACATGCAAGAAAAAGGTTTCCCTGTACAAGCTGCTGAATTGGTACCTAAATTATTCTACATTGAGGTAATTTTCTTTCCTAGTAAATGCTTTCTATCACAGCCAGTCTGCTTCAGCTAGCAATGCTCATAGCCCCTTTTCTGCTTTAGCTGCCACTCACTTCTCATACTGACCCCAGGTTGTTGAAGATGTCTATAGCATGTGTGACAGTCTGTACCATAAGAAGCACATGAAAATGAAAGGAGAGCCTAACACTTTATTAATCAAATTTAACACAGCTACTGCTGTTTGAATTCATACTGTACATATTACTGCAGTATACAGAGGATAATATAAATAGCAACGCAAGCCTATCTCTATTGGAGACATGCACCACGTTATCAGTGGCAATTCAAACATTCTTTGACTTCATATTTTATTGGAGCTTTCTTGTTGATTGCACATGCTGTTAAAATGCAAAAAAAAAGATTGATAGCTGACTTCGTAGCTGTCAGCTGTGTCACTGGAAACAGCTTTTGAGTCAATCCATAATTTTCATGAATTTGACAAAAAATTCAGAAAATATACTGTAAAGAGGCATAATCATCTTATACCCTCAGCCTTCACAGTAAAAGCTGGAACACAGCATGTGGGTTTCATACAAATGTGCTCTTAAGACTTAATAGCTAGATTTATTTAGCATAAGGGCTACAGTATGGATTACCTCTTGTAAAACATAAGCAGGTATGTTACAGTGATTCATAGTAAAATGTTGATATGCTTACAGGTAATGTATTGCCAAGCACAAAAATACATAGGGGACATCATGGATGGCTTATTTGTTCCTGGCTTAGGCAGAACTTGCAACTGGCAAGATGCTTTCACAGGTTTGCTCAACTGACACCCAACTTCAGGCTAATAATTTCTTTTTTTTTTCCCCCCACCCCTGGATAAGGACTTTAGAATCAAGCTATAATTTTGGGATAAAAAAATGAAGTGATATACAAAATAAATTATCATTAACTTAATGTAAATACATTGAGAAAATGGACAGACCTCAGCATTTACTAGCTAGTATAACATGGAAATAAGCTTAGGTTTTATTTGGTACGTCTTCATTTTTCCTATATTCACTTAGAGCTTCTTATTTATGGCTCAGCCTGTCAAACACATTCTTAGATAAGCAACTGTTGCTCACAGGACTGATATAATTGCCAGTTCTTTTTATAACGAATGCTGACACAAAGGTAGAAGGATGTATAGCACTTGTGTTGAAGCCAATGCTACAGATGATTGAACAGTTTTGAAATGAAGAGTATTTTGGATGAAATGTGTCCCTTTTTTATCATGATGTTCCTGTTTTTTGTTCAACTCTAATTAAAGCTGAAGAACAAGAGTGAAAAGCCGGTTATATTCATAGCTCTGGCACATAATTAATGGCCAAGAGTTTAGACTGAATACTTTAGCACTCTGCAGTAGTGCTCCATAGGCATATTTACCTACGAGAAGTTGAAGAATGTCTTAGAAGTTGAAGAGTCTTAGTTACTTGTAAAGTGCATTTTTAAAAGTTATGGAATTATTCTTCAAGACCAAGTATATTGGAACACCTTCAGACTATTTTTAAGACAATTGGAAAGAAAAAATGTAGCGTGGGCTTGGTCAAACAGCACAGGCTGAGGAACTAATTCTACCTTTTTTGAAAGGACAATGTTTGTGTCCTTGGCCTTAATTTAAATCACAAAACCATCATGCATTCTGGCATTTCTAGTAACCTGCTCCAGAAATGACAATAAGCAACAATATTTCTGAAAATTAAGATAGACAAGCATTGGGAACTTCTAAAATTCTCTAACTCTTAACTGTTAATAAGTAAATTTGCTGAAAAAGACAGGGAAGGAAAGCTGAAACTCAGGATTAGCTTTTCTTTACCTCTATGCACATATGAAATCAAACAAGTGGATTTAATTTTTTTTTTAAGCTCTGGACTTTGTTACGCAAACCAGTCTCATTCCCTATAAAATAAATGGGAGATCTGTCATTAATCTCCATAGAAAC
Source organism: Merops nubicus (assembly GCF_000691845.1). NCBI lineage: Eukaryota > Metazoa > Chordata > Aves > Coraciiformes > Meropidae > Merops > Merops nubicus. The sequence goes on along the minus strand of NW_008611942.1, from coordinate 8,825 downwards.
CTTTCCCAGACCTGAGTGTCTCACTGGCCTATGTGCTCCCACTGACTTCAGCAGAGGAACCTAGACCGATATATGTGTGGATGAAGAATACGTGGCTGTGTTCCGGGACCTTAATTGGTTATTCGTATCCTACTTAATATTTTCTCCATTACTATGATGTCAGTGATGATGGCAAAAGTACAGTTAATTAAGTCTTAATTCCCTCATGATTGAGGACAGTAAACTATAAAGTTGTCAGTATCCCCCACTCCATGACTCAAATGATATTTTCTTTTTTTCACCATTGGCAACTTCCCACGACCACATATTTTCTGCTCCTTTTAAAGAACCAAATGCTAGATGTGAATTGGTAGCTGCAGCACTGATCTGCCAAGTAATAGTGGGGTGTCCCCTGGAAACGGGCCTCTTTTAATTCTGTTTTATATCTGAGGTAAAGTGAAAACATGGAAACAGATGGTAGGGAATGACTGGCATGTCATCATGCACATTTCTTTTGATTTGCAGCTAGTAACTTCTTGATAATAATATTAAATCTACAAAACGTAAAGACTTTGTTTCTGGGAATGCTGCATTCGATGGCATAGGATCAACACTGTAATTTCAATTACATTTTGAAGCTGGTGAGCTATAAGTATTTACATCTTTAGCAAGGTTATGATACAAACAGCTCAATTCTTCTTTTCTAGTATGCTTAGGGCTGACTTACAAAGAAATATACCATTGCTGTTGTGAATGACAAATAGTACTTCATGTTTTTTTAAGATCACGATGGGACTAACATCTGTGGTTATTTCCATTATGCTCTAAGGCATTTTACTGGGAAAGAAATTCACCATTAACTTGGTTGTATTTACATTATTTATATACAAGAACAACAAGAAAAATGAAACCATGTTTAATGATTGTATTTTTCCAACCAAATCACAATGTATGTGTATTACAAATAGCAAAACAACCTGTCAAGTACATAATTATATGTTGTTCTTTTTTTTTTTTTTGTCAGAGAACTTTCTATTCCTAAAATCCCACTGTACGACCTCAGTGAAAGATCTGTCCTATACAATATATTGGTGAGGAGAAGAAAAAGCGTAATAGACTTCTCAAACCACATCAGTTCCTGGTTAATAGCTCCTTCATTTTAATCTGAGGGTTCCCTTTGTAAAAAGCTTCCAAAGCGAATTAAAAGATGGAATCTGATACAACAAAACCTTACTTGACATCAGGAGAAATAATAACTTAAATTTCATTCATTGTCCCTAGTCTCAGAAGAGATACTGGGGCATAAAATATCACTCCCTTGTGACACATCACTTATCTGAGACTTTGTTTTTAATAAGAACTGTGCTCTTCTGTACATTATTCTTTCCTGTTCTTGCTTTAGTTCAATGTAGGAGCGTGAAAAGGTGTGAAAGATGGAAGTGACTGGAAATGCCATGAGGAGGATGCCACTCAGTATGCTGCTCAGTGCCACCACTTGGCCAGGAATGCTTCTGGGAACCATATCTCCATAGCCTACCGTGGTCATGGTGATGACGGCCCACCAGTAGCACGCGGGGATGCTGGTGAACTCCTGGGAGTCTGCCATCTCGTTCTCAATGACATACAGGAGCGGTGCAAACAGTGCGATGGCCACGCAGAGGAAGAGCAGCAAGAGCCCAAACTCCCGGGTGCACCTGCGAGCGGTCAGCCCCAGCGTCTGCAGCCCCAGGGAGTGCCTGGCCAGCCGCATGACGTAGAGAATCCTCAAGGCACGGAGAATACGGAGGACCAGACCTACTTTGTCCAGGTAGATGCTCCCAGAGCTTGGCTTTTTATAGCCCACTGAGGTGGTGTCTACCAGCAAAGTGATGTAGTATGGCAGAATGGCTATTATGTCTATCAGGGTTAGTGGTCTCCGCAAAAATGCAAACTTGCTCTTTGCCTGGATGAATCTGAGCAGGAACTCCAGGGAAAACCATGCCACACAGACAGACTCCACAATGAAAATATTGTAGCACATCTGGGAACACTCACCCTGCAGGAAAGAGGAGGAGCTTGTAACTGGCACTGGATAATAACTATTTTAGTTGGTATGGTGACAGGAAGAGAGGTTTCTGTGGTGTGTTTTTTTTTTTTTTTTTTAAAAAACCCAAAATATTGAAGGAATTGAAGCCATTGCTATGGGGAAACATGAAACAAACTGAACAAGTTAAATGCAAAACTCGGAAAGGAATTACTATTTCACTGAAGATACTGCTCGGTAAGATCAGCTTTCTAAACAGCAAATACAAAGCTTAACAAGGTAATATACAGTGGTACAGAAGAGTGCACACTAACAAAATTTTCGTTGGACATAAAATTTGATATGATTAATTCTCTTGCAAGTGATTGAACATAATCATGTAAGACTTCAAATATTCTTTGTGTTATTTTCCCCCCCTAAAGACAGATGCAAAATCCCCATTGACACCAATACTATAAGACCTTGTACTTGTTCTGCTCTTCCCAGCATGTACCATTTTCCATCCTGAAAAGCTAACTTACCTTTTCCTCCTCCTCCCTCAGGTCAGGCATGGTGCTGATCGATAAGTTCACTGCTGTAATAGTTACAAATAAAACAGACAAGCACGCAAACACCTTTCCAGGCAGGCCAGACTGAGGCCTCTCCACCATGTCTTGCAACTTTTTCATGCACAAGCCAATTTGTGTCTCCTCCACTGTTTCACCTGTTGTTTCATTTTCTATGAGGTCATCCTCTCGTTCATTTATTTCCGTAAGCTCCTCCATTTTTTGCAGATACCTCCTTTTACAGCACCAGTCCAAATTCTCTTCCTCAATCCCCCAGTATAGCAGCTCCTCTTGGAAAGACAGTGCACACATCTCACGCAAAAGCCGAAGTTTTCCAACCCGCAAAAAGGTCAAGATTGTCCTGAACGCACCTGGGTTGCGGTCGAAAAAGAATTCATTACATGTCACATCGTAATCATCACAGATGTTTAGAATGTCATCAAAATTAGTACAGAATTTTAGTTGTCCCAAACGTGTCAATGGGAATTCATCGAGTGTGGTCCATGGGAGCAAATACTTGATGCCCCCTACGTTTATAATAATATGATGCTTCCGATCTTCAGGATGAAAGCCTTTCAGGAGATCCTCTTGAGGGTGAATTAGCTTGGCTCTTTGGTAAAAGACTCCCTTAAGAGTTTCTGTTTCTGGAAAGAATGGGTGGCTGAAGGAAGTATCTGAAGCACAGCTCAGGGCACTATAGTCATAGTCGGAATTTTCTCCAGGTAGAAGCGTCATCTTGGAAGATAACTTCACATCACTTCACTACTTCCCCAAGTGTCTTCTGGAACAAAAAGCAGGTGTATGGTGTGAGTGAATGAGAGGTTGTTTTCAACTTCAGAACAGATGTAATGATTTGAGCTCAAAAACATTTATGGCTGATAAAAGCAACTGGAAAGAAAAGAGTAGTAGCTGAGTATGGACAGAAGACTTTTCTGTTGAGGCTGGGTTTATCCATCTCAGTAGAACTGACTCTACTAAGGGCTGCTCCTTTGTTCAGGAGCTCTAATTAAGGACTGCTACTCTATTCAGGAGCCACTGTAGGGCTTCTCCTGTCTCAGATAGAGAGGTCTCAGTTCCCAGTGGATATAGAGGGAAATAAGGAATAATTCCTGTACATAATGGGATATTCTTGGTTCAGAATGAAAGTGTAAAAATTATGACAGTATCACATAAGAACATAGAATTCAAGTGTGTTTTGTAGGAAAGGAAATTGTGTATTTTAATTTAACTACTACACATAAAAAACTTTAGAGTATTTTAGCACCCATGAAATATATAGAAAGAAACAGAAGTCAGGTATGTTGTAGTTCAGTAAATACTTCTAAAAAGCAGTTATTTTTAACAGATTAATTTCTAAAAGTCCATACGGAAACAATTTTGGGGAAAAAAACCCACTTACATCGATGACCATGTAAAATGTTTGTATAGTTTATATACATTTAACAACATAACAGCTCCCTTTTTGCGGCCTCCTTTACAAAAACATTGCAAAGAAATACATTTCTATACAAGCACTGGAATATTATTTCTGATATAGCTGACACCCTATATGCAGTAATAGGGTTGTGTCCTTAGGATGGATTAAGCAGTAGCCAAGGTGACTGCCTCCACCTCTGAATAGAGAAAATGAAAAAATTCTTATGACAGCTTTGAAAATCACATTCAAAATCTGCTCACACAACATGTAGTCTGTGGAATGAAGTGACCATGGAGTTGAAATTAGTACAAGAAGCAGGTACTGGAAATGTTAAACTTTTTGTTTTCCTAATGCACTGTATTTTAGAAGTGAAACTGAAAGTCTTCTCATACACAGGAGAGTTGGACAATACTGCTTCTAGATCTTTCATCTTCCAGTCAGCTACAGCTTGATCTGTGAAGCTGATGAATTTCATTTAATGAGTATTTACTTATTAAATATATTGTACAATAAATAGTTATTAATTATGCATAAGTATTCTGACTTTCTGGCCTTGAGTTCACAGGAAAGTAATAAATACTACACATGACTGGCTTCAGTAGCAGTACATAGTTTTGTTCTTTTCTGAGCCGTACTCACCTCCCCTTTGATAGGCACCCTGATGTGCCTATACCCCTCATAGGGTGACTTCCTTAAACACAGAACTGTTGTTTGTAGAACCTGGGGTGTATCAACCACACCAACACTGTTACAGGCCTATTACAAAGAAAAACCCAGGAATACACAATAGCAAAGTACTCAAACACAGCTGCACTTCAGTTCAAGAGCCATGGGCTTTCCTTTGCTGCAAGGGGACTTGGAATGCTGCTTTCAATAAAACAATATCTCAGTCCTGCTCCTAAACTTTCCAGGGGGTTTTACTCTGAACAGAGCAGTTCCTTACATACTCATGCAAACAGGTGAGCTTTGGATGGGGTGGCATTTCCTGATTCCTCACCTGTAACCCTCTTCAGTACAAGAGGAAATAATTAATTTACTTACTTTTAGGGCATGTGGATAAAGAAAGCCTACAGGAATGTACAAAAATGGACAGAGCTGATTCAGCCCTTCCCAGCACTGTGGTACTATTTTCTGGCCTGAGGTAAGCAAAGAAGTAAGCTTTGCCATCTTGCATCTGGCACAAAGTGCTATTACTATTGCTAGTGACTTGAGAACAGCTATTTGACAATTAACACTCCATGCCAAAATCTTAACTTTGTTTAGCTTTCAGTGCCTTATCACTACATATTTACTTGTATTGCTGAGTTGCTCTGTCTTTGCTCCAGAGTTACGACTCTGGAAATCCCCATGGCAGGGGTTGGGCAATTCTGAACTCCTCTGGATGTAACCACTCTGGAAGCGGGTGCAAACAATGATAAATCCCACAGGCCTGAGCTCAAATAAACTTACAATCAATTTCAGTTTGTCTGTTGCCTCAAGAAAGACTGAGCAAAGTCCTGCTGACCTCAAAGTCTTTTTTTTTTTTTTTTTTTGAAAGAACATTAACATGAAATGTAATTGTATTAAAAAGTCACATGGTAGTATATTCTAACTAATACTGGGATTATCAATGGATTTTCATGAGAGATGATGACACTCTGCCATTGACCACTGGCAAAGCTGCAGGATCCAGATAAATGAAGGGATCTGAGGAGAGTGATGGCTGGTGAAGATACTGCTCTCTAGAGCATGCTGAACAGATGCAGTACGAACAGTTGAACTTGCAATTACCTTGACATACAGTCCCACCACTGCTAATGACCTCAGAGCTGGTCTTCTGTTAAAGCATTCCCAAGACACCACCACCAGAAGTGCCACTGGGAGTTCAAGCTATAGGTTTGATGTGGGAAAATATGGCTACCTGATGTATGTTTATGTAGGGCTCCTTTTCTTAAAGCAACTGTTGTTTTATTTAGAAACAAGCATTTGCCCCTCTGCCTCAACTATGTCCTAAGGCAGGGCTGGCCCAAAGAGAGTAAAGACTATTACTGGCACAAGGCTATGGATAAATGGGAGCTGTTAACTGTTTTCCCTTCTGTAACACCAGATGATGTTGGTTAGCAACAACTTCTCCTCTGAATCTCAGCCAGGAAAAATGAGGAGGCAGTTCATCTCTGTCACTAGTTTGATCTCCTACCGCATCATCCGTTATTGACACAATGAGAAGAAATGGGGAGAAGGAAATTTAAATGGTCTCTGTGTCAGACACATTGTAACCCTGAGGCATCAACTGCGAAACAACAGAGCAAAGAAAAAAGAACTTATTTCCTTGCTCCCAGCTTCTCGACCTGTGCAAGGCAATAAATTGGACAAATTAGTCCTCTGTGTAACACACTGAATAATTGCAGCTATAAAAGGTGGCTCCTTCTTTTTCCATAACCAGAACTGACAAGCCCACAGATCCCACATAGGCAGCTATAGTATTTGATGCTGTACATATGTTATTTATATGTTCTTTGCCTCAGATATCAGCATCATATCTAAGGGGGAAGAATAGGAGGAAATAAAGAACAATAGAGAAGATGGCCTGACTTGAAGGAATGGAGGAAGGAGAAAAACAAACCCATACTTCTCTGTATGTTTCTTATTTTCCTTTGGAAGATGCTTCTACAGAATGATGGTCAGTACTGCTTTAAGAGGGGAGAGATCTAATTAATGGAAGGGTTTTTTTGCCCATGAGCTCGTATTTATTTATACATTGCAGACTGATGATATTGGGGATGGCTGTAAGAAATGTGTTAAGGATTAAAAAGAACACACTGGAATATAAGGTCAGATAAACACATTAGCATATAGCAACAATTTTCCCAATGATTAAACAAGATGAACTTTAAGGATATGCTGTAACAGTAAAATCCTCAAATAAAACTGCTCTGGTTAAGTAATGCCCAATGGTAAAATCCTTTTTTGTCTGAGACAGTATTTTGCCCTCTGAATGCTTGAGAGTTAGTGCAGCCCAGTTCATCTTTCCAACTCCCTTGCTGACTGTGTTCTCATCTTGGGCAAATCACTTCTATTTGAGCATCATTTCCTATTTTGTTTGTAAGCTTACTGGGGCAAGAACTGTCTCTCACTATGTTATACAATCCTGATCATTGTTTTGGCTTATGTAGTAGAAACTACAATAATACAGAGTAAGTGGCCCATAGCAAGGGTTCTTGGTGACTCTGAATGGGGTGGTGCACAGGTGATGCAAGATACAACATCTTTTCAAAAACCTGTCTTGCACAAAACAATATTCTTATCCATTATGTGTGGTGAAGAAATAGAACTAGAAATCTGTACTGCCCTTACTTTCAGCTGTAATTCAGGAAGGGCACCAGACTTTTAGACAATGGGGAAAGAATTATTAAGGAAGCCCTTCTGAGGGAAAGAAACAGAAATCATGAGTAACATGCTAAAATTGCACTGCAAATGTTTGTCCCCCCCAGTGTCCTCTGCAGTATTTTGAATTCTGCAGTGCATCTCTGATGTAATCAGAGCTCCTGCAAGGAGTCCTGATGCTGCTCTGTGATGCAGACAATTCAAAGTTGGACCTGGATGATAACAAGCATGTAAGGAAGATGCATCACTCTCACCTAGACTCTTCTACCAATTACAGTGCTGGGAACTTGTCTCTCTTGCTTTTCACCATTTGTAAATTAAGTTTGCGGGGGAAAACAAACAAACAAACAAACAAACAAAAACCAACCAACCAACCAACCAAACAAAAACAGACAAAAAAAGACCACACAAAATAACAAACAAAAAAAACCCCAAATTTCAGATTTCAGTGCAGATTGAATACAATGATTTCAGGGGAAAGAATTACATACAGAAACTGATGTGTAGTTTAGTGATCCTTCCTCCTTTATTCTTTCTTTAGTTAAAATAAGCAGTATATTCAGGCAGTGTTAAATTCAGCTGCCTTCTGGCACATGATTCCCGCACTGTATCAACAGTCAGGGTACCCTCCTGAAATACTTCAGGCAATACTCATGCAGCTCTTTATGTAGTAAGAACTGATCCCAAACTTCAACTCTGTTTGCAAAGTGAACTTCCAGCATAATCAAAGTAACACACAGGTCAAGTGTGTAATATGGAAAAAAAACATCCTGAAAAACACATTATCTGAAAAAATATGCTCGTATCTGCATGTTGCTCTCCTTGATGTGGACAGCGTACTGCTTTTGGCATCTTATGACAACCTACAAACTGAATTATGACAAATATGTTACCCAGTGTTTCGTTTTATAAAGCCAAGCCTTATTCTGACAATAACAATCAGAAGTGAAATAACTTTGTCAATGACTTATATCCTCAGGAGAATGTTCTGAAGTACATTAGAACTAATAGCTACAGTTCCTATCCTGGTGTGAAATACATTTATGTCAACAAATTTTACTAAGGCACATTCAAAACAATCTCTTAAACATCTTTTTAAAAAGTAAAGGATGTGTTATTTATTTCTATGGATATTTTGCTACTGAAACGAAGCGATACATAGTCATGGAAGTTATTTTACGTGTGTCCGTGTGCCCCCGCCAAGTTTTTTTGCAATGAAAAAAATATCTTGCAGAAATTCGTTGCCTATCAAGAACAGTTAACTCGATGCGTTAGTTGCCAACGAACAGAGGTCAGTGAATAGATCAATATAAAAGACATTTCTTAACTATTTTAAAATTAAAGCTAAAAAGGACCTTCAGATCAGGCAAAGAAGAAGAAATCTGAAACACAAGCCTCCGTGCTGCACCGTGCAGACCCAGGACTCGAGGAAGGGGAGAGCCGGGAAGGGGAAGACCGAGCATCACAAACCGAGCACGACGGATCAGCCTCGCCAGCC
>NW_008611941.1:10402-15000 GCF_000691845.1 Merops nubicus | reverse complement strand
AGCTGGCGGAGGAGCGGCACGGCACCCCCTGCCACATCCCCTGGTGAGCTCCCTGCCCGCCGCCATGGCCGGTCGCTTCCCCCTGGCGCGGCTTCTGTGAGACCAGGCTCATAGGGTTGTGTTGGCAGAAACTTGTTGATGTCAACTCGGCTGTTGTTGGTGGGTTAAGGGCCCGCGGGGTGGTTTTGCTCCGTTGGTGCTGCCCGAGTCAAAGCCCTATCACTTGGCCTTGCTGAGTCTAGGGCTTGTGACTTGGTATGGGTCCTGTTAGTCTCAGAAGGACAAGGGTCTGTGGGTTGCTCTTGACACCGTTGCTATTGTTATGGGCATAGACTGTTGGAGTTAAATGGTAAAGCCCCAGCGAGTTGCCCTGGCAGGTCCCACGTTGTCATGCTCAATCTAACGTCCTTTGGGAACGTGTGTCACGTTACCCGTGGCCAGCTTGCTGCCACATGGAATGGCAGCCCCACAAGGCATGGGTCAGCAAGGGGCTGCGGGAATGCTGTGAGCAGGAGGTTGGCGTCATAGCGGGAGCTGGCTGCTGCAGCTGGGTGACTGCACAGGGTGTGGTAGGGTTTTGGAGACGTGTGTTGCAAGAATGGATGAAGTCCTTCCTTGGTCTGCCAAAGAGCTGGGGTTTTTCTAAATGAGGGGGCAGCAAAAGCCTATCCTGGGTGTTACAGGCTGAAGCAGTTCCCTGCGTTTGGGATGGGGTCCATGAGACTCTTTCTGTCTGCTGTGCTCATTGAGTCTCTTCTGCACTGCAACAGGTACATCATGACAAGTGGCCGGACTATGGAGTCTACCAAGGAGTTCTTCCTGAAGCATCGCTATTTTGGCTTGAAAAAAGAAAATGTCATCTTCTTCCAGCAGGGCATGCTGCCCGCTCTGGGGTTTGATGGCAAAATCCTGCTGGAGGAGAAGGGCAAGATTGCTATGGCACCAGGTCAGTGGCCAGGATCTGATGGGAGGGGTGTGTGTGGGTGAGATGCGGGTGCTGAGGGCAGGCTCCAAAAAGAGCTGGATCCTGCGTTGTGTGCTTTCACAGCATGACGTGGCCAACGGGTGACACAGGCAGGGACGTGACTGTCTTGGCAGGGAGGATGAGGGTGGGGTATGGCTGGGCTGGTGACCCTCCACCCTAGCTCTGTGGGGAAGGAAGATGAGTGTGGGTGGCTGGTGGGACAGCTGAGTGTTGGTGCAGCCCCAGCAGTTTGTTCCTTCCACAGATGGCAACGGGGGCCTGTACCGGGCCCTGGGGACTCACAGCATTGTGGACGATATGGAGCGGAGGGGTGTGCAGAGTGTCCACGTCTACTGCGTGGACAACATCCTGGTGAAGGTGGCTGACCCCAGGTTCATCGGGTTTTGCTTGGAGAAAGGAGCAGACTGTGGGGCCAAGGTATGGTTTCAGGGACAGGCACCACTTCCCTGGAGCAGGGTAGGCATCTGTCCTGCTCCTTGCCTGGCTTCCCTGACTCTTCGCCCTTCTTTTGCTGGCTTGCTGCAGCCAGGAGGGATAGCTAAGCACCAGGAGCCTGCTGGTGGAGTAACATGTGCTGCCAAAGTCCCACCTGCCTGTCGAGTCTGGCATCCTGGAGTATGCAGAGCATCATTTGCCACTGCCTGGTGCTGCTCCCATCACAGCTTGCATGGAGACATGGCACCAAAAGCCCTCAGGGCTCACCAGTCCCTTAGTCCCTGGGTCTAAGAGCTGCTGGGGAGCTCCATGGAGCTGTGTGGTCCCCACCCGGATGCTGGGCAGCTGTTGTCCAGGTGGCTCTGGAGAGCACGGGCAGCTGGGATCCCTGCTGCAGGCTGCCAGCTGTGCCTAGCTGTGACGTCCTGGACACCAGACCAGGATGCAGTGGGTGCAGCTGGCTGCTGACGCTGAGCCCAGCCCCATGTCTCTCAGGCTGACTGTTGCACGCCCAAAAGCTTTGCTTAAAGGCTGGATTAACAGCCAAAGGGGCTGTGCAATTGTGTTTGCATTGGGCTTGGCTCTGGCAAACAGGTGAGAGGGCTTACTGACCTTAAGACTTTCAGAGAGCAAGCTGGGAAAGGGAAAGCAGTTCCTTCTGCAAAAGAAAGAGGAAATAAACCCTAGCATGCCGAAAGGAGAAAGTCCTGTGTCCCCTCACACCACTCTGCTCTGGTGGCAGTGATGGGTAGGAATTTTCAGGGAGGAGTCCTATGCCCAGAGGAAGGTGTGTGGGGCACGAAGAAGAGGAGGGAGATCAGGTGTAGAGAGATGGCCCTGCTGAGCCAGCAGCCTCCTGCTTGTGCGCAGCAAGCTGGCTGTTTATGTGCAGGCTGTGTGCTAAAAATATCTGTGCCCTCTGCCAGCCATATGTGGGCTTGGTGCCAGATCTGCCTGTGCCCTCTGGGTGTGCCTGACACCCTGTCACCCAGCCCAGCCATCCCACCCTCCTTCAGTCACCATCAACAGAAGCGCTTGGGAGGGGTGGACTCCACCATCATTATTCCTTCACTACCTCTGCTCTCCTGCACAGGAGAACGCCTTCAGAGTTCTGCTGGATACAAGGGAATATATTTGAAGCATGGGGCTTTGCAGGTCTTTCCCTCACAGTACTTCCCTCGGGCAGGTGGTGGAGAAGACCAACCCCACAGAGCCGGTTGGCGTGGTGTGCCGAGTGGATGGCGTCTACCAGGTGGTGGAGTACAGCGAGATCTCCCTGGCCACTGCTCAGAAACGGGGCCCAGACGGGCGGCTGCTCTTCAATGCAGGCAACATTGCCAATCACTACTTCACCACCGCCTTCCTGAAAGATGTAGTAAAGTAAGGGCCTGCTGGGGTATTGCTGGAGTGCTGGAGGAGGAGCGCTGGTGCCGAGTGGAGCTCGCTGCCCAGCTGCCTGTCCCTTCCTTTCTGCTGGTTGAGCTCCAGCTGTTTGCAGGAGCTCTGGGATGAGGCCTGCAAGGTCTGGTCTGGTCTGGTCCCTGCATTCATGGCCTGACCCCCTTCGAGATAAGCATTTCCCCTGGCCATTGCTGCACGCTGATGCCAGAGTGCAGCTGTAGGATGTCCCCTTCTGGATGCCATGGGGATGAACAGCCCGTGCCTCAGGGTCAGGGCAGAGTGGCTGTCCTGCCACAGCAGTGTCTGACCTGGGGGGCTGGAGCCGTGCCTTGCTCAGGTGGGTTACAGCTCTTTCTTGGCCCTTTGCAGCACTTACGAACCGCAGCTGCAGCACCACGTAGCTGAGAAGAAGATCCCCCATGTGGACATTGCTACAGGGCAGCTAATCCAACCCGAGAAGCCCAATGGGATCAAGATGGAAAAGTTTGTCTTTGACATCTTCCAGTTTTCCAAGTATGCCCTTTTCTCTCTGCAGGGAGCAGTCAGCTCTGGGAGCCTGGGGGGGGGGTGCCAGGGTTGTGCCCACTGGCAATGCCCTGGGGTCGGGATGAGGTTGTGGGTCCCATGCTGTTCAGCAGCTGTGCCCTGAGATGCACAGTGACATGAGCAGCAGGAGGGACAGGTGCTGCTTGCCTCTTTTTTGGCTGAGCCCTGCTCCTGGGCCAGAGGAGCATCTGCTGATCCTACAGGCCAGGTCATCCCCTCCCTCCTTAGTGGCTGTGAGGACAGACCCTGGGTGTGTGCTGTTGGGAGGGAGGGAGAGGGTGGGCAGCATGGCCTCAGCTTAGCTACTCTGACAGGTGAGAAGCCAAAGCAACAGGCAGCAGCCACATTTTCCATACTTGGCCCTCTTGCACCCTGTTCTCCCCAGGAAGTTTGTGGTGTACGAGGTGCTGCGTGAGGATGAGTTTTCTCCCCTGAAGAACGCAGACAGCCAGAATGGCAAGGACAACCCCACCACAGCCCGACACGCCTTGATGTCCCTGCACCACTGCTGGGTTCTCAATGCTGGGGGGCACTTTGTGGATGAAAACGGCACACGCATCCCTGCTATCCCTCGGTGAGTTGCTGCTCACAGCACTCCTGTGTCTTTTTTTGGGCAGGATATAAAGCACAGGGAGGTCCCCAGCCTTTCTCCATTTCAGCACTGCTGAAACCAGTGTTGCTGGAGTGACCAGGCATGGGTCCCTTCCCCTGGGTGGTCCGTAGGGCAGAACCGGGTGCAGGCTGAGTGGTGACTGCAGGAGGGGCACTCATTTGGTCAGCAGAAGCTTTCCTTCTTGGTTTGGTTCACCTGCGAACCGAATCCTGCCAGTCTCCATTGCACAGAGTTGCCTCTACAAGGAGGAGCTGACTCCGTAAAGCCCAAGCACACCAGCAGATCCACACAGCAGCCAGGCTGGGGACGTGGCATCCCTCAACCAAGAGACCTCCCACCGCCCCTCTTTGGAGAACAGCTCGTTCTGTTTTGTCCCCACCCTTGCTAACCCTTCTTTATTCCCATGTAGCGTCACAAACGGAAGGTCAGAGGCCTGCCCAGCAGATGTCAATGACAAGTAACTATAACGTGCAGCGTGCATGGTGGTGGGGCTGTGCTTAGGTACTAACGGGCTGCGGGCGAGGCGGCGTGCTCAGCGCGGTCGCTGCCGCGGGCACGCGCTGGTAGCAGGCACCTGGAGTGAGTGACTAACAGGGCTGGGGGCGCCCCGCGGCGCGC
>NW_008611941.1:10113-10345 GCF_000691845.1 Merops nubicus | reverse complement strand
GTCTGCGCCCTCCCTCCCTGCCAGGCTCCTTTCCGTGTCAGCAGCCGGCAGGGAGAACTGGAAGGGGCTTGTGTGGTCAGTGTAGATGCGGGCAGGAGGCAGCCTGCTGCTGACTGCATGCGGCCCCCAAAGTCACCCCGCGGGCGGGGTGCTGTTGGGACACACGCTGGCGTGTCCCTTTGATGACACTGCCGTTGGTCACACCGCGGCCGGGCCCGTAGCTGGCGGGCGC
>NW_008611941.1:6227-10082 GCF_000691845.1 Merops nubicus | reverse complement strand
GCCGGTGTGCGCCGGGCTCCCGGCCGGACTGGAATGGGATTAAAAACACGAAGCCAACGTCAAGCAGGCTTTGATGTAGCATGTGCAAATCTCAGCGTGGGCGACCAGCTGTGCTTTGTGTGACTTCGGCTCTTGAGTTTTGAAGATCTGGACCACAACACCAGGGAAAGCCCCCGGCTCAGCACTGAAAAGTTTACAGAAGTAAACAGGAAAGCTGACAAATGTTAAAGCAACTTCTGTAATAGCAGCATGTTCCTCTGTAGTCACAGGGCACAACTGTGTGGCTGGGACTTAGAGCTGGTGAGTGTCAAGGACCTGCAGACTAAGCAAGCTTATTACCTTCCCTGCCTCCAGGAGAAGTTGTCTTCTGGGACTTTCTGGTGGGAACCACCTAGGGTCTCACTTTTAATTCAAGATTCTGGGTGCTTTCAGGCTTATCCTCTTTTTACCCTTCATCATGCCAGCTAATTTGTTTTTTTAATGATTATCTTGAAGTGAATCTAAGCCAAACACCGGTGCAAGGGCTGGGTTAGGACGGGTGAGTTCTGTTTACTCGCAGGTGGGACAGGAGCGGGCTGAGCGAGTGCGTGGCAGCAGAGATGAGCTTTGACTTGGGCGAAGGGAGCATTGTCACAGCTGACATGCTGTCTGGCTGTGGTGGCCAGTGGCTGCACAGGGGCACCCCGGGGTGCTGCTCTGTCCCCTCTGGTTCTGCATGGCTGCACCCCTCAGCCAGGCTTATGTGCTGGCTGGATCTGGGGAGCATCTGAGGGGTCCTACAAAGGCTGGTGGCAGCAGGAGCAGCTTGGGGACTTAATGCAGGCCCCTGCCCAGCAGTGTGGTGGACACTGTTGTTGGGGGTCTGCTGTTGTTCTCACCGGCTCAGGCTGGCATGCAGAACAGAGGAGCTGAGACAGTTGATTTGAGAGGCAAAGGCAGGAGGAGCAGGCAGTGCCACAGGGAGTACTTTGGAGCAAGCAGACAGGCTCACCCTGTGTCCTCAGGTTGTATTTTAAATGAGGAGTGTGTTTAAAAACAGACCTATTGGGACCAACCAAACAGGAAGGTGATGTGAGTGCATCTCTCATCACCTTAACAATGCGGGAGGAGGAGGAGGAAAGGCCGACTAACTTGCATGCAGCATCAAATATCACAGGGCTGTAGTCCAGGCCAGTGGCATAGGTGTTGCTGTAGCTGCACACATAGAAAGGGACATAATGGTTATGAAAGCCACATCTAAAGCTCTCTTCCCTTTCAGTTGCTGCTGGTATCTAAACTTTAGCTCACCTCTTTGGAGAGCACGCAAGGCTTGACTAACCCAGGGCAGCTCTCTGCTGGCGGGGTCTGCGTGGGCCAGCAGCCTCTGGTGCCCCAGCTGCTGGCCCCTGTGCTGGCATCTGCAAGATCTCTGGGTGGCATTTGCATCCCCTAATGGGGATGTGGCTAACCCTCCTGACTTTTTATTTTTCTCTGCAGTTTAAAGGATGCAAATGACCTGCCAATACAGTGTGAAATTTCTCCCCTGGTCTCCTATGGAGGAGAAGTGAGTACTGGCTTTGCAGAGCTCGGGTGCCCTTGCAGATTAACTAGGTGCTGGGCAGGCTGGTGGGGTTCACATGCAAGTCCTGGATGGGAAGGGGGTAAGCTGCAAAAGTGTGACTTGAATTCACTGTGGAGCTTTTTGAGGTATTGTCCCCAAGACCACTAGTATGGGAGGAGGTCAGAGCCACCTGTGAGCAGGTCAGCAGAGCAAATGACATGTGGTGTGTTCCTAACAAGCTGCTTTGTCCTCCCTTAGGGCCTGGAAAAGTATGTGAAGGACAGAGAGTTTCGCACACCTTTGATTATCGATGAGGATGGGATCCACGAGCTGGTGAAGAACGGGATGTAGTGGTGGCATGGTGCCCGTGTTGGGCTGCCTGTCCCACCTGGCAGGCTGGGAATTCGGACACATGAAGGTTTATAGCTGTAACTGGTAGGGGCTGATCCTGCTCGCTCTGACCCTGTGAAGAGGAGGATGTCACCCACTCGGTTCTTGGCATGTTGTACACTTCTATTTATATATTAATTTAAAAACCAAACACTTTATGGATTTCCCTGCCACGAAGCACAGCTATGGTGCTGCCCTTTGCACTTCAAGCTGTGGACATTTATTTTTAAACATGTATATAGTTATAGTCATTGTACATGCAGAGGATTTTTATGGTACGGAGATGGGGTTAATCTTGAATTTTTATTTTTCTCAAATCTACATTACTATTTTTTTTAATAGGGTTCTTGTCATTGCCCATGTCCTCCCTTTTGGTCATCCTTTCTATGTTGCATAACTGGAAGCACCCAATTAAACAGTCCATCCTGTTATCTGGTGTTGGTTTAGTGGTGGTGGCTCTGCCTGTAGAGCAGAGGTCTGGCTGCATCACACCAGGTGTCCAGCTCAGCAGCAGCTGCTGCTGGGGGTGGAGGTTCACAGGCAAGTCCTACGGCTTGTGGTGTTTGTTTGCAGCGTTTCCCTCTTGAATTTCTCCAAGCAGGGGCAGAGGGTGAGCAGGTAGGAATGGTGGGTGTGCAACACTGCTGGAGTGCTCGAGGGGAAACCAGCCTGGCATGCTGCATGGTGCCCACCAGCAGCATCACCTGTCCTCTGCTTCTCCAGGAAGGGCTCCTCAGCTGCCAGAGCCCACTGCCCCGAAGTGTGGTGTCCCCGAGCCCTTGGGCAGAGTGGTTCAGCTGCCTCCCCTCCTTTTTGGAAGGGGAGATGGTGCTCGGCCAGCTCTTCTGCTGCTCTCAAGTCCTGCTGTGACCCTGGAGTGGGGTGCCACAGCCATCCACTGCCCTGTGGCTGCCTGGGAAGGGATTTTTCCTTGCAGGGCCCAAACTGCTATTCCCTAGGGGAAGTCACTAAGTCCCCAAGTACCAAAGTGACTGCTGGGCACCTTGGGTTCAACCAAGGACTAAGCTCCCCAGGCAGCAAGCCTGAGAAGCCAGAGCCAGGCGGGGGGTCCTGGCTAGTGCTGTGTCTGCTGGTGGCTTGCTGTGGGCTAGCTGTTGGCAGCCGCAGGTCCTGGGGGAGGCAGCCTGGGATGGGGGCCAGAGCGGATGTGAGGTACTGGTGCGGAGCACTGCGGGTGGTCTGCAGCATCACCTCCCCCTGCCTGCCCCCTCTGCCAGGCCCTGGGAGCAGCCACCATGGGGAAGGGACATCTCGGCTTCCTGGCGAGTAAGTGAATACCCTCAAAACTGCTCCTTGACATGAAGTGGGCAGCAGCTGAAGCACAGCATGGCCTACCTTCGGGGGTATGCACATGGCTTCAAGACCAGCACTGAGCAGGGGCAAAAGCCTGTCCAGTGAGCCTGGGGGAACACCTCTCCAGCTGGCTCCCGGGACACTGGGAGGAGTAGAGGTGAAGTGTTTGCTTTGGCCTTTTGGCTCTGTTCACACACCAACACCTTTGCGCTAGGGCCTGGGATAGATCGATGCTGCACTGGGTGTTGCCAAGTTACCCGAGCGCTGATTCCAGGTAGCAGGAGGTGAGGAGAGTGGAGCCGGCTGGCATTTATGCTGGCACGCACGTAGGGCAGCCTGTGCTGGGGCATGGCACAGAGCCCTGCGGTGCTTTGGCCTTTTGGCTCTGTTCACACACCAACACCTTTGCGCTAGGGCCTGGGATAGATCGATGCTGCACTGGGTGTTGCCAAGTTACCCGAGCGCTGATTCCAGGTAGCAGGAGGTGAGGAGAGTGGAGCCGGCTGGCATTTATGCTGGCACGCACGTAGGGCAGCCTGTGCTGGGGCATGGCACAGAGCCCTGCGGCGGGCACCGCACTGACCCGCTCCCTGCCAGCCCCGGCAGTGGCT
>NW_008611941.1:5677-6058 GCF_000691845.1 Merops nubicus | reverse complement strand
CTGTCACTGATGTCCTGCCAGGTGGTGGATGGTTTTCGCTGCCCAGGACTCGGTTGGTTTCTCTGGAGAGCAGACAGGCTGGGATTTGGGTGAAGAGGTTGCTGTGGGAGCAAGGCTGCAGTTCTGGGGCTGCGGGATGCCATGTGGGATAGAAGCACTTATTTTTTTGGGAGCTGCTGGTCTGCTGCCAGGGGTGCAGAAAAAAATGTCGGAAAAAAAACCCGCTGCTTTGTTTTCCATTTTTTAAATTGTGTTTTTAGCTATTGCCCAAAAATTAATGCGAGCTGATTATTATTCTTTCTTCCCCCTGCTGTGTTGTGTAGTCAGTGGCCACAGTGCCAAGCTAGTGCCTGGAAATGATGTAAAACCACGAGCTCAGTG
>NW_008611941.1:4898-5587 GCF_000691845.1 Merops nubicus | reverse complement strand
AGGTCAGCTCTCCGGCCCGTGTCCTGGCTGCGAGTGCACCCCCAGGAGCCCAGCACCCTTCCTGCCAGGGGCCCGGCTCGGGGCAGCCTGCATGAGACCCTGTGGGCCAGCAACGGGGCCTTGTGAAGCACCTCCATCACCCACTCTTTGGATGTGTCCCACCTGGTCGTGCACCCTGTGGTGCAGGAGGAGTATCGAAGACGTGTATGCCATCCTGCAGCCCTGGGGGCGAGCACCGGAAAGCAAAATTCTGCCTTTTGCTTTAAGTTCTGTCGCTGGCCACGGGCACTTTTTTATTTTTTTTCCTCTCGCACTATGAATGGGTTTTGCTGTAAATTATAGCTTTGCACACATTCCCTCAGGCCGAGGAAAATACCCTCCGCTGCAAAGCCAGCCTGGATTGGTGACTGGCTCCCCGTCTCCGCTCCTTAATTGAAACCAAATGTGCAAGATGTAGGATTGTGGGATTTCTGGCCGGCTCCCAGGAATCCGCAGAATGTGAACGCGCTCCCAGAGGCATCTTGCATCAGCCCGGGAAAGTTCGCTCCTCGCCTGGCTCCCCCAGCCTGGGCGAGGGGCGCGGAGCCGCCTGCCCGCCGCCGCCTCCCCGCTCCGGTGAGTTGCTCTTGGGTGTGTGGGGAGGCGTTTGCCCCCCTAGGCTTGGGGTTCTGGGGGCCGTGGGGGCAGCC
>NW_008611941.1:4264-4508 GCF_000691845.1 Merops nubicus | reverse complement strand
GACGCCGTGCACCGTGGCGTGGAGCAAAGAGGAGGGCTGCAAGTTTTTGGCTGGCAGGGAGTGCTTGCCGGGTGTAGCACCCCCAGGACCATGTCCCCAAGTCCTACGGCCAAGGGCTGTGCTGCTGACAGGTCTCTCCAGGGCAGCTGGCAGTTAGGATGACATGCCCGCTGCTCCTCCCGCCCTGCATGGCTGCCATGCAACCCGCTGAGCCGGCCAGCCCCTGGCTGGGGCGGCGCCTGCT
>NW_008611941.1:0-3986 GCF_000691845.1 Merops nubicus | reverse complement strand
CCAGCCTGTGGCTGGGGAGGTGCTTGCTGCTGCAGAAAATGGGGCTGTATCCAGCCCAGAAGAAGGTCTAAAATGGCATTTTTTGGAGGGGAGGAGGACTACAGGTCCCGGCATGCTGCACTGCGCTCCCCACCAGGCTGCACCGGTGGCACAGCATGCTGGGGCCTGTAGTGTCAGCTGGGGCAGGGGTCCTGAACCCCCTTACTGCAGCCCTGCATGCCGTGGGTCGTCGTCCAGAGTCACAGGGAGCCTCTCGTCTCTCAGTGACATTCCCTCCTGCCTGACCTCAGCCTGTCTCAGCCACCCATCATTTCCGCCGGAGGGGCTTTGAAGATGGAGGCTCTGCAAGGGGAGTCCTGGAGGACCCACATCCAGGACTTGGCATGCACAGAGGCTCTGGGCTCCTGCCATCCAGCCCTTTCCCCATGGATGATGCTCTTCCGGTGCCAGCGAGGATGTTGGCACCCACCTGGGAACTGGGCTGAGGACAAGAGGGAGTGTGGCTCGGGTGGGGTTTGTCTCTGAACAGATGTGGATTTGATTTTTTCTCCTGCTGATTTTCCCTGATGATTTCAATAGCATAAGAAGGGAAGAAGGCAGCAGGCGAGGGAAGCTCTTCAGCCCAGGCAATGCTACGGAGGAGCTCCAAAAGCTCTCTGCCCTAAAACTTTCCAGCGACTGATGAAAATTCTCATTTTCAGACAAAACTTTGCAAAGCCATTCCTTTTGCAGGGCTGTTGGAACAAAAATTATTTCCAGCTGGGTTGCCAGTACCGCTTGACCAGTTTGACCATGTGTCCCTTAGCCCCCAGCCTCAGTGCCTGAGTCACCGTGGCCCCACTGTCCCCAAGCCCCGAAGCCCTGCTCCCCAGAGGAGCTATGGGCACTTCACAGCAGCTGGGGGAATCGGGTGGGGGTGGCCTCCCTATATTAGACTAAATATAAATGCATTCCCTGTGGGAGATTGGGGCATCTGGTATCCTGATGCTTAAAGAGTTTACTCAGCCTGAAAGAATAGTGGGAAAAATTATCCCTGGATGTTTTTTGGAATGCAGAAGGAAATTGAGATTTTTTCATGTTGGGGGAAATGGCTATCATCAAATGCAGGAGCCTTGTGTGTGCCTCTCAGTGATGGGTCTGAAACTCACAGTTGCAACTGAGTTAGTTGCAACTGCCTAAAGTTTCACAGATGAGAATTAAAAAAAAAAAAAAAAAAAGCAAAATAAGCAAAAGCAATATAAGCTTTAAAAAAAAAAAAAAATAGAAAAAAAATAGGAAAAAGGAGGAAAACATCACCCTAAGCACAGGTGCTTATTTGCACCCCCTTCAGAGTTCCTGGTGTTTACCAGAGGTCCCCAAGGCACCCAGCAGAGCACTGCTGGGTGCAGGGGTCTCTAGCAGGGTGCAAGTGGCAGTTCCTGGGGCTTTGTGCTCCCTATGGGTGCTGGCATCATCACAGCAAGCCTGCCTTGCTCCTGCCATGCCAAGCCCTGGTTTTGCCAGTGAACAGGGCCATATCCAGCACCTCCCAGCTGGGTTCTGCAGGATGGGGGCATCTGCCATGTGCCAGCTGGTTCAGGGTGGGTCTGGGCTTTCTCTTGGTGGTGGGGCAGGGTTGTAGGTCCATGCATAGGGTGGGTGCAGGGAGAGAGCCAGGCACCTACCTGCAGGGTCACTGGTGTTGGGCCAGCTCGGAGACCCACCAGCCCAGCCCAGATATCCCTGGTAGGGTGGGACTTGGCTGGAATTTACCCCAGCGCTGAAGTGCAGCCAGGTCAGATTTGACCAGGAGCTGTGGTCCCTCCAACCCCCAGGTTAGCAAGTTGTTCCTAGAAAGGTTGAGGTGCACGTAAACTAGATTAAAATAGCCTTTTCTAATACAAAGAGGACTAATCTACATCTTCACAGTGCTTGTGAAGGGAGATGGGGAGCCCAGGGAGCCTGAGGCAGGGCTGGAGATGTTTAGGGGTGTCTCTGGTGCATCCCCTGGCATGATGCTATAGCCTGTGGTGATTCCCCAGAGGTGCGTGGGTGCAGTGGGAGCTCCTTAGGCTCTGGCTAACCCTTGGCTGCCAGGAACCCCCAGAGCCAGGGTGATGACTGCTGCCCTTGCAAAGTGGCTGTGGTGGCAGCACTGGCCCGTAGGGCGGGCACATCCTGGGGCAGGGCCAGGGGATATCCCCTCATGCCATGGGCAGTACCCTGCTCTGAGGAGCTCCACCACCGCCGCCGCTTTTTCTCCCTTTGCTGCAGCCCAAGCCCCAGGTCTCCTCCAGCCCCATCCCACACTCCCTAGGAAGCAGCAGGTGCAAGCTGGCTCCCATGCTCTCTGTCCCACCTTTGTGTCACCCGTGGCCCCGAGGTCCGCTCTGCCATAGACAACTGTCACAGTAAATATGCTGTAAATCTCGGGCGATTATCTGCTATTATTTCTGCCAAGCCAGAAGGCAGGGAAACCGCGCGCTGCAACGTGCTATTATTTTGTTACATGATGAGGTTGTGCAATCTCTTGCTTTCAAAGCCATCCAAGGGCAGACGGCCCAGCTGGAGCCTTTCTGCCTGTTGGTGGAGCTGGACGGCGCCAGTCCCAAGCAGAACCCTGGGAGGTTCATGTGGCTCCTGTGCCCGTTTCATGCAGCTGGCTCCAGGGGCACGGCAGGGACACGTTGCCTGCCCGTGCTGGGGCTGTGTTGGTGTGGCAGTGCGATGCTGTGGCTCCTGGGGGGTGGTGATGGAGAGCGTGGGACACTGGGACCCCTTTGACCAACCATCAAAGATATGAGGCTTGGGGCTCAGCTCCTTCTCTGAGTCTGAGGTGAGGATACAGGATCTCATGCTGGGGAAGCCCTCCTTGTCCAGGGCTGGCATTTCCATGTGGCTCAGCTGCCTCTGCGTGACGAGTCCTGGCTCTGTCTCCACAGGACTGTCGATATGCCAACCACCCCCAGACCAGCGCTGCTGCTCCTGCTGCTGCTGCACGTCCCACAGGCTGCAAAAGCCCAGGTCAACCCTGGTAAGTGTGACAGGGACCAGGCGGCTGCAAGGGCCGTGAGGTGTGTTGTGTTTGCTGGGCTGTGCTCCTGCCAGGGTGTCCGACCTTGGTCTCACATCATCTCCACCATCTCCATCACTTTCCCAGTTCTGGGAGTAGTGTGTGAGGGGCCCCAAAGCCTGTGCCTGCTTGGGCATTCTGCTGTCCTACACAGAGTTCAGCCACCACCAGTGACCCAGAAACATCCTCCATGTACCACAGGTGCCTGTGCTGGCACCAGCAGGCTGGTGGGACACTGGGGTATGGGCAAAGGACTGCTCTGAGCCAAGCTCTGAATGAAGCCCTTTTCCATCGTGGGCTCATGGAGCCCACTCATTTTGGAGGCTGCGGTGTGCAGAAGGCAAGGCGCTGGACTATTGTTTGCTGCTGCTGGCATGTGCTTTCTTTGGAGGTTTCACAGCAAACCAAGGTTGGCTTTAGTAAAGTGGCTTGACTAGGTGCCTGGCTTCTGCTCAGAAACCACAACACTGTGCTGGATGTCAGCAAGAGAAGTGTGTTTAAATGGTTGTTTTTTCAGGGCTCAGCCCCATCCTGCACTGCAGGGATGGACACAGAGCCCTGGCTCCTCCAGCATGGCAGGGTTTCCCTGGGGCAACCCTGTAACAAGTCCCTTCAAAGACTTCTTCTGTCCGTGGGAAAAGTGTGCTAGGTCTTCCTTGGAGATTGCATGGTGCTCAGGGAAGCAATGCTGTTCCCTCTGCAGCCATGCAGGGCGGGCAGTGTTGGCAGTACCTGGCCAGGATGGTTATTACCTTTGGCAAAAGAGCTGGGCTGGCTCCATGTTGAGCAAGAATTAAATGGGAAGTCACCAGAGCATCACCAGTGGGAGAGCTGGAGACTAGAAGAGAGGCTCCCCGCTGCGCTGATGCTCGCGCAGATGTGCCCATCCCTCTGTCGGGTACAGGGGACGGCCCCTGCAGTCAGGAGCCGGCAC
>NW_008611940.1:0-13964 GCF_000691845.1 Merops nubicus | reverse complement strand
CTGAGCGGGGACGGCATCGCCCCGGCTGGGCGAGCTGTAAGCGCAGCACGGGTACGTCCTGCTGCTGCCCTCGCTCCCCCCAAAGCATCTCCTGCAGCCTTCCAGGCATCCGCGAGCATCTCTGTGCATCATTATCTGCTCCTAGGGCCAGAGAGCTGCCATCTCCCCATGGAGGAGTGGAGCTTTTCCAGCCCCAGGGGCTGATCTCATTTATTTTTGCACAAGGGAATGGCTGAGAATATATCCTGCCAGAAACAGCTTGGATGGGAGCGAGTGAAGGACAGGATGAGAACTGGGAGCAATCCCTGAGAACGGGCTGGGAAGCAATGAGGAGGGGGCCGAGTCCCAGGCTGTCCAGCCGGGGGGTCTCACTGAGCACCAGTGGCTCCAGAGGAGCTCACAGGTGTTTCTGGGGGTGCCAAAAACCTCTGATGCTTTTCCAGTGACGCAAGAGAAACATATGGGGAAAGACAAAATAAGAAATTATGATGACTGTGGGACAGGGGTGAGAAAGCCCCTCACGTGCGTTCACTTCCCAAGCCCTGACTGAGCTGCCCGGGACGGCATTGTTCCATGGAAATCAGACTTTCATTTATAGCCTGAGAGGGAAAGGAATTTTCCTATGTTTTATATGTTTCCTACAATAATCGCACAGTATGGCTGTAAGTGTTTCTATAAATAGGGCACCCTTTTTAAACGAGACTGTGTGTGAAAGCCATCAAGTCTGGGCTGTGCTGCCCCAGGGCACAGCCAGATCAGGGCAAGGCAGCGAGGTCTCCCTGCTGGGCTACAACGAGGGATTTTCTTCCCAAGTACTAACACATTACTGCCCATGCCCACAGCACCTGGGTGATGCCCATGCTGATGCTGAACAGTTTCACACAACAAAAGGCTTATGGTGCCCCATATGCCAACTCAGCTGTGCCCCACAACAAGGGGCACTTTCCTCTGCTGTGTCTCTACATGCAGTGCAGCGCTTGATGAGTGACCCTTACCTGCCCGTGGACAGCCTCTCGAAAGCACCTCCCCAGCTGCCCCAGGGCTCTCTGCTGCTGCTGGCCGGTCTCTGTGGCAATGCTGTTGCCATACCCGTGGGCATAGGTGTACCAGGGCATGGCGGCCACCTGAGGCACCAGGACCGCCTCCACGCTGTTCTCCTCTGACACCTCTGCATCACCCCGTACCCTGGCCACTTGGTGAATCTGCACTGTGGCTTCTGGAGGGTGGTTGATGTGGACATTCACCAGGGAAGGGTTTAGGGAAGCTGGAAGACAAGTTCATATCACAGTTGTGACAATCTGGTAACAATTTCGCATTCAAAGAGCATCTTGTCATCAACAAAGTCACAATGGAGGAGAGGTAGACTGACCCCACCAGGAAACCTAGCAGAAGACTGCACCTAAGAGAAAACACTTCTCTGGCCCAGAAATGGGACAAAAACTTTCTCCAGTAACCTGAGCCCTTCAGAAACTAGGGGAATCAATTTTCTGACAACCTGGACTGAAAAAGTACGTGCAATGAGTCAGTAGATCTAATGAAGATCTGAGGAGCACCCAAGCAGGAGGAAAATGTGGGGTCTGGAGTCACCGTCCACACTCACCCAGCTGGTTGGACAAGGGCAGGGTGTAGGTGGAGTGCCTCATGGAGCTGCCAGCTGGGGTCTTTGGAGATCTCCCTCCTTGTTTCTTTTCCAGAGGTGGAGCTGGCAAGTGGCAAAACTTCCCCGTGGAGTTAGAGGGGCACCAGCATTCGTCCCGGCCCACGCAGCGCCCTCCATTCAGGCAGGGGATCTGGCAGAAAACTGCAAGGCAAACAGAGCTCTACTTAGCAAGGAAACAGAGACACTGCCTCTAGCCAAGTGGTGGCTGAGGGAGGCCAGGCAGCTGGATCGGGGCCATCCCTAGCCCCATGGTGCCAAAGGATGAGGTCCAGCACCAGGCTGGGGCCAGTACTTGCAGCCTGGAGGCAGCCTAGTATCCCTGCTGTGCACCACCATCTTCCCCAAGCTCTGCTCAGGACTGGAGCCGTGGGTGGTGAACCCTCCCTTGGGCTCTGAGGCCACAGCCAGCCTGGGGCACACATGTCCTGTGGGGCACCCCCCCCCCCCAGGCCCAAGGTGGTGTTGCTGGCACAGTAGGGTCCCTCCAAGTGGGTTAAGAGCTACAGCAGCTGCATGTGGCCAAGTCAGCACAATTCATTCTCTTCTGCATTGCCCCCTCCCCACTTGGCAGGCTTGTTACTCTCAGCACAGAAGGTAACTCAACAGGGATGGGAGAGGCAGAAGGAGAGAACAGGCAGAGAGCCATGTCCTCAGAGTCTGTCTCCCAGCCAGCCCAGGCCCTGCTAGTACCTCAAGTGGGAGAAATGTGGAGTGGGACAAAAGAAGCAGGAATAATTAATTCATCTGCACAGGATCAGAAAAAGCATCCACAGATGAAACTGAAGTTACTTCTTTTCTGGCCTCATCAGATGGTTGGAACAACCCAGAGTGTCTCTTGGTGTGAGCAAAACTTGGGCAAGGCACAGGATTTCCTGATAGATCATCCTGACTCATTTCAGTGTGATGCTGCTGCTGCACATCCCTGGATGACTTGGCAGGTTCATCCCAGGGGATGAGCTCCCACCCTGCTCAAAGTTAATTTGCTCAACCCCAGCAACCAGTTTTGTGAGGAGGAGACATCTTTAGGCTGCAATCTGGGCAGAAATTCCTGTGACCCCATGTCAGACACTGTCCACAACAGTCAGACTTTGCATTCCCTCAGTGTTGGAAGAATTTTAGTTGCAGAGGCTTTCAGACGACAGGTCCCACCAAGTTCTGAGGGCTGCTCCCACAAACTAGCTCCAAGAGGATGTGCCCAACCCACAGCTGGGTATGCCAGTGGCCTGACAAGCAATCTCAGCAGCTCTGAATGTGAGCAGAGGTTTCAGCAGCCCCGTTTATAAGAACAGCTTGCAACCTGCAGCCAGCTCTCCTGGCTGCCACGTGAGTGAGAGGAGAGAACAGGAGGAAATTAGGTGATGAAAGTCAGCCCCAAGACTGGATGCCAATGAAAGCAGTGAGCTAGCTCTGAGAAGGAGGGGGTGGTGAGGCTTGGCTGCAGGCCTGACTCACATACACGCATCTCCTCTACCTGGGGTGGGAGTGAAACAGAATTGGCTTGCCCAGGAAAGACAGCAATGAGGCAAGGTCTGTCTTCCTACCCCAGAGACAGAGTAAGCCCCAAGGACCCCAGGAGACATCTTCCAAGGCATTCAGAGAGGCTATCTCCTCCCATCCCGATAGCAGCCCAAGCCCTCAGTCTGTAGAGGCAGATAAGAAGGTGGGCTGGGGGCCTTGGGGTGCTCACAGATGCGGAAGCCAGACTTGGGATCATGGTCGTGCCCCCCTTGGCTGTAGAGAGTGGTGGTGTCTCCTTTCTCGCAGCTGTTGTAGCAGCGCCCGCTCCGGCACGTCTGTTTGCAGATGGTGGGCGTGAAGACAATTTTTATCTTCCTGATCTTCTCTGTCAGGTTGGCCCCTATCAAAGAAAAAGATAGTGCTAAGTGGAAACAGTATCTTCAGGCCAGAGGGCTGGTAATTCACAGCTCAAGCTCCAAAGCATTCCCAGAGCAAAGAGGGGTCTGTGTCTCTTCCTGGGGCAGCATCTCTCCTTGCCCCTTGCTCATTCCAGCCTGTTCTCTGCTCCAGCATCAGTAAGGGTTTATCAGCACAAGAAGAATGGTCAGTGGAGTGCTTTGCCTGCCCAGCTGGAGTGGCATAACTCCCTGTGAAGGGACACACACACACTAACTCCGGTACAAAAAGGGTACTTTTCTGCTTTAAAGAAGAAGGGTGTTTTTCTGCTTTAGACAATATTCCTTCTCCAGCCACGTCAGCAGCTGCCCTTACACCACTGGAAGACTTCCCACATGAACAGCCACATCGGTACTCATCAAAGAGAGTGTCAGGGCTTGAGAAAACCAATGTCTCCCTACAAGCATCCCCCCTCCTCCTCCTGCAGTTACCTGTGGTCCCCTCTTGGCCACTCACCATTAGCACATTAGATTCGGGGGGAAATTGCACTCAGCTCTTGGGGCCTTGTGGAAAATGGACACCAGGCAGAACTATCGTGTAACCAGAAACCAGCTGGCTCAACATCAGAGCTTTCCATCCCTGTCCACACAGACAGCTGTTTCTGTGGGTACCTCCACTTTTCCCATTTCAATCCCCACTTTCAGATTACAGCTTCAGTCAGGCTCACAGCCCTGCTCATAAGGGCTGAGGTGCCATATGGTGACTCCTTAGGGAACTGTGGCTTCAGAGGAAGCCAAGCTGCAGAAGACATCTTGCATCTGTCTTAGCTGGGGAGGCACTGAGGCTCAGCAACTGCAAGTCCCAGCAGCCTGGCCTGATTCCTGCTTATGTCAGAAGGCGCCAAGGGGACAGCCGAAGGGAAGAACTAGATGCTGGTTGCACAATCTGACCTTGAGGGCTGCTCAGATGGAGAAGGAAGATGGGAGATGCTGTTCCTACAGACTGAGGCAAATGTTCAACACCTCTGGGAGGCATCTGTCACATCCCCTGGCTCATCTTCCCAGCCATCAGCGTTTTGCTTGCCTGATCAATCCACCTTCCACAGGGTCTCTTCGTTGCCAAGCTCAGCAACGCCCATGCTGACCTTGCCTTTCCATCCCGCACAGCAGCACAGTCCTGAGAGTCCAGGCTTTCTTGGGGATCCCCAGTCACACCACTGACCTTCCCCGTGACACCCCAATGAGAAGCCCCAAAAGAGCAAGAGCCGTGGAGGCCTTACCCCTTGCAGACAATGTGTGCTCCTGGGAAACCGCATGTGGCCCAGAGCTGCTCTGCTCATGTCCGTTCCCATTGGGGAGGGCATTAGAGGTGAGCTGGGCACTGCTGGCTGGGTAGCGCCGGACAGTCCGTGATGGCCCTGTGTGCTGGGGGAAGACAGGGGAGCCAATTCTGCTCTGAGTCCTGTGGAAGAGAAAAAATGAACCGATACTCACCATGAGTACCTGTGCTGACCCGTAGCGCCTGTCCACCAGGATGCCCTGCAGCAAACTTCACTGCTGAGCTGCCTGAACCTCCACCTGAACACAGAGCTCTGCCTGCCTGAGCAAGGTCCCACTCCTCATCTGCTTTCAGTCACCCAGATGGCACTGTTTCACTCTAGGGACCACGCCCCATGCCCTGAACCTGGCAGGGCACAGTACTCACCCCAATACGCTCCCCATCCTGTCACACCAGGCTGCCCCACCACAGGGATGCCCCAGCTGCCTTGAAGAACCTCTGCCTGCCCATCATGCTCAAGGGCTGCTCCTTGCCCCACAACATCCCCCTCCCAGCAAACACAAGCAACTCCAAGTACACCTGTTCTTATGGTGGGAGCTTTCTCAGGACCTGTCTTCCCAGAGCCAAACAAGCACTGAAAAACCAGCAAGGCAATTAGAAGAGAAGGCAGGCCAAGCAAATAAACAAAACTTGGCCCATGAGACACAAACAAGAGAGAATGACCAAGAACTCAACCCTGCAAGTACAGTTACAACTTTCTGCAGTAACTGCATTAATGGCTTTTGGTATTTTATGGGGACTAAGCATGGAGAAGCTATCCAGCTCACAAGATCACACTTCCCATACTCTTTTATAAAGTCATGCAGACTGCCAGGCAGTGCACTTTGCATTAAACCAGCACATCTTAGTCTACTGCATTTGCTCCCATTCCCTTTTACTGACTGGCACCATTAAGCTTCCAAGAGGGTGTTTGTTCAGTGCTCATCAGCAAATGTCTCCCTCACTCTTGCCTGCACCATCTGCAAGGAAAAAGGCTTTAGTACATCAGGGGCCAAAATCGGGGGCTGTCCGTATGCCCCTTGAGCTTCTCTAAAAGTCCTAGCCTTGGATTCCTCTGCAAGTGAACTTAAGCACTGACAGGTCTTCTGCACAGCCTATCCAACACCTCCATCTCTGGTTGAATGGCTAGAGCAAAGAGCCTAGCTCTGTCTCACCAAAGTGTCCAGAAAGGTCGATCCCATTTTATGGATTTTACCATCTTCCCTGTCACAGACAGCGCAGGGGAGGTGTTACAGTGTGTATGGGGAGCACAGGTTTCTAACCCCAACAGGACTGGATGATCCAACGAGAGCTGGCTGACAGCAGTGCTGTCTCACTGACATTTCTGGCTTGGATACCATGGAATAATGGTAAGATCTGGGGAGATGGAGTGGGAACTAATGCTATGCTGGTATTCAAACAAGTCTAGTGTGATACACAAGGTAACTGTCAGCCAGTGAGCTTGAAATAAGCCCTGAACAACAGAATGGAAAAGATGATGCACAGGACAATTAACTGGGAACTAAAGGAAAGGAATATAGAAGCGAAGTCGAGTCGGTGGGGTCTGCAGAGAACCACTCTTGTCAAAGGAGTCCTTTTTCATAATGCAATGGAATGAGATACACGCACACCGACAGGCTGAGAGCACATGCTATTCCAATAAAAAAAAAAAAAGGGCAGCACAATGTCCATCAGGCACATGTGAAATGAGCAACACACTGGCTGTGTGACAGGACACAAGAAGCAGTTGTCACTGGGGAGGGAATTGGGTTCCAGGATGATCAGTACAAGGCCTGGCATGATTCCAGGATTTCATCTGGAAATAAATATTTTTATTTCAAAATAAACATATGATGGACATTGATAATGTGTGCTGCTGACACAAAAATTTGCAATGTGGTGTATCGTGATGAGAACAGACACAGAGCAGTCTGGATCACTGCAGAGGGCAAATCCATCCAAGCAGTATGGGATTTTAACAGAGCCAGATGCAGAATTGCACTTCTAGGAAGAAGGAATGCAGGCAGCAGCTCCAGATAGAAGGAGACGATCCTAGAAAACAGCAATTCTGAAAAGATTTTGGTGGTAGTGACAAGCAATTAAATATAAACTGTTAGTTCAATGTCCTGACATCAGGGCAGTGAAACACTGCAGGAACAGGGAGGTATTTCTGCCTCCCTACACATCCTCATCACAGCAGGGTATATATATGTTAAAATATCACCTCTAATCCTCATGTGATGTCACATCTTCCAAGGGATGTTGAAAAACTGCAAAGGATACAGGAAAAAACATGACAAAAATAATTTGAGGGCTGGTGAAAATGCCTTTCTGTAAGAAGCACAAAGTGTTCAATCTCTTCAATTTAACAAACAGAAGATGAAGGTGCTGTGATTACAGAGCACAGGTTTCTCCACAGGAACAAAACACCAGGTGTAAAGAGCCTTGTAATCTAACCAGGAAAAGGCAAACCATGAAACAACAACATCTGCAAACTGAAGCCACATGATTCTCTACTAGAAATCACGCCCACATGCAGCAGTGTAGCTGTTTCCTTCAGCAAAAAAAACACCTCAGCAGTGGATTCCCCAAATCCTGACACCACCGCTTCAGGAAAGGAAAGTTTCCTGCTTGGAGATGAGATATCACTGGAATAGTGCAAATATAACTAAATAAAGATGCATCATCTGTGCTGTCCTGGAGGCTTTTTAGATGATCTATTGATGTACTGATTGTTTCTGGCCTTGAGCTGTAGGAATTGAAAAATGAAGAGTTTTATCCCAGAGACAGAAGTCCCTGGTCTGGATACTCATTACCTAATTGTTTCTAACACAGGAAAACTTTGAAAATGAGGACTGAGCTGCTGGCAAGAGGCATGAACAGGAGTCTTGAGAAGAAGCAGTGGAGGTAACCCATGCTGCGGGGCAGACACCCAGCTTTGCAGGCTGCAGGTTCATATGCTTTTTGGAGTGGAGTTTGGCTACAAGTTGTTCAGGGATGAAGACAGAGCAAGTGGGATTGGTCAAGGAACAGAGATGGATAATGAAACTATTACCCGCTGATAAGAATACTTGTTGGCTTGTTAAAAACTAAATCTAAACTGAGATGAAGACAGCAAACAGTGCTTGTTTTTCATTAATCAGCAACGCTAACCAGAATAATTGCAGAGAAGTGAACTTTATTTCAGTCCACCTGAATCCCTAGCTAGCCTCTTTCAGAAGCTCTGCTGAGATTCTGTAGAGTGTCACCTACCTCAGTGACCATGGAGGCCAGGCATGACCTGCCCACACATTTCTGAGCTACCAATTCAGCCCTTCTCACAGTGAAGGACCTTCTGGCGCTTGTTACCTACTGCTTTGTTATCTGGTGTGCTACTGCTGGTTTTGTTAGAGATGAAGGAAAAGCTATATGGAGCTCTAGAGAGGCCAGGTGAGAGCTACCAAGCCCTGGAAGATCAGGGACATTTGTTCTCTGATCTCTGGTGAAAGATCCCAAGCACAGTCCTATAGGTGAACATGGCTGGGGTTCCACAGTCTTTTACTGCAAAAAGAAAGCACCCCAAGGAAAAGAAGTGAGAGTTCCCCAACACAACGCTTGCTGTCCTAGTGATGGTCATTTGAGGGCAACTTCAGCTCTGAGCTCTGAAGAGTCGCTGAGTGAAGGTGACTGGTGGCATAAGACAGGGAAATATTAGCTCTTGTGCTTGAAAACACTCACATCATATCTACCCTTGAGGAAAGGAGCACACTACGTGCAAGTTGCAGGGCTGGCTGGGTGTTACCCATTGACTGTCTGAAGGAATTCCACACCTTAGCTTTAGGGACCACTCCTGTCGTTCCCAGCATGACCAGATTTGGAAAAAAAACAAAAACAAAAACAAAAACAAACAAACAAAAAACCCCAAACAAGCCAACAACCAAATAAAATACTCATTAGCATTTCAGTTAGAACGAAAAGTGGATTATGCGCTTACTGCGAGGGGCAGTGCCAACTTCACAAAGGAAAAATGCAGGAGGAACATTACTCCATGGCTTGCAACACTTGAGGAAAAGCCATCCCACTGGGATGCTTTTGGCAGAGCATTCCAGCGTGTATCACAGCAGGGGGAGGCAGATTTGCTTTGAATTAATTTGTTTATTTGGTTCTATTCTAGGCAGATGAGCTCTGGGATTTGTAGACTGAGTTAAGTAACACCATCCTACCCCAGGCCACAGAAATCAATGGCAAAAGGCATCTTTCCATCTCAGTTAGTTAGTCCAAATTCATCCCCAAGTCACGCCAAGCAGCTGGCTCACGGTCAGGGAACACAAAACAGAGCTTTTCCCCTCCAAACCTTCACAGTCAGTCCACACTGGGCAGACGGGAACTGGCTTGCTTGAAGGGTCTCAGGAAATGAACCTGAGCTCACCACATCAGTATAGACCTGGCCAGAAGGCACGAGCCATTTGGTGGATCTTAATGTATGGCTGGAGCCTGTCCAGTTCCCAGGGATCTGCGCTGCCATAAGTTCTCTTTTTGGTGTGGCTGTCCTAGGGGTAAGAGCAAGGATGGAAAACAGATGAGGCAGCTCCAGATCAGCAGAGTGGGGAGCTTGTGCAACCACTCTCCGTGCCTCCACCTACTCAGGGAAGAGACACTGAAGAGGCAGAGGAGGTTGACACCTCAAGCACTATGTTCTGGGATGCTGAAAATCCCAGAGCTTCACATTCATTCAGCCTTACAGCCTCCCTCAGCATGGTATTATTCACTCCCACTCTTTCAGGCAGGCACGTGGCCAGCGCAGATCTCTGCAAAGAGGCAGTGGTCTCTTCCTTTATAGGCGACCGCCTGCCAAGCAGCTGGTTTCCCTGCTCTTCATCTGTCAGAGTGCTGACAGCTTTCTCCATGTCAGGCACAGCCTGTGGGGCAGAAACAGTGTGCAGACTCCTAGGACACCTCTCTTGGGCCATCCTGAGGCACCCACCTCTGCAGCGTCTGGCTAACAGCAGCAGTGGTCCAGGGGAAAGCACAGGTCAAGGAGGGCAGGTAGAGGGAGCAGCATTCTCCTTTTAGGACCATGGATATGTGTGCTCCTGCTGATCTCTACCAGGCCGACAGCTGAAAGGTCAGTGGCTGACAGACCTCAGTCACCAGCACATGGAAAGTTTCACTCCTATAGGTATTAGGTGCTAATTAAAATGAAAAGAGATTTGGGATGGGAGGGAGCTGTGCAGACAGAATGACCTGCATCTGCAACAGTTCAAATCTACACAACAAGCACTTGTAGCTTCCCTCTTCTGTGGTGCAAGTCAAGGACCTGGACTCCATGTAAGCCCTCAAGGACACATGCCAGAAGTCAGAAGAACCAAGGGAGACTTGGTTCCCTTACATCCTCACACTACACACCCTTGCAGGCTCCAAACGACAGATGTATGACATACAGCAAAGAACCTGCACACTACCACTGCACCTTTGTCTGTGTATAAACACTACACTTTAAATAGGTTCTGCTACCAAATACACTCTGCTCTGTATTTACTTCAGAGACAGCAGGCTAGAAAAGGTACAAAAATGTGGTATTCCTCAGATACAATGGCTCTCCTGCCCAATCCCAGATAAACCTGGAAAGTGCCTGTTCTCTGCCCAGAGGAGATGAGTGGCATCTCTCTTCCCACTGAGGACAGTGAGCAGAAGACATCTGACAGGCTCCCAGCAACCACGCAGATGGACATCAACCACAGGGTTTTTTTAAAGCCCACAATTCCACAATGAGGCACACAGAATCACAATAAGAAAATCTAAGTCACCAAGACCATGGGGTTCAGAAAACAATACTATTTTTCTAACCCACTGTATATAGAAAGCATTTTTCAAATCTCTGATCACTTTTGATGATCGTGGTTTTCAGGGTAAGCAAAACTCATAGGGAATCCAGGTGGGTATACAGCTGTGGCTTCTCTTAGTGACCTGAGGCCAGCCATCCTTAGGGCTAGAGGCAAAGGTGGTGAATTCTTCAAAGCATTTCCCTCTCCCTAGCAGCAACACCTCAGTCTTTCCTGGATTTAGCTTCTATCGGCTGCTCTTCATCCAACTGTTGACTTTGGCTAGATCACTACTGAGCTGGGAAATGGTGATTTTTTTGTGTTTGCATAAAGGAAAAGTAAAGCCAAGTGCCACAGGAGTATTACTGGATTTTCATCCAGCCTGCCTCACCCTCTCCCCAGCCAAAGCCTGACTGACCATAGCAGGGTGGATGGCCCAGGACACTGTGGAGAGAGTGAGTCCTGGACAATGTGGTCAGCAGGGAGGGGTGCTAACCCTAGACAAGGCAAGGGCTGGTCAGCCAGATGAGGACTGGAAAGTCACTCTTCCAGCTGGACACAAATCTGCACCCTGCTGAGCATCGGGGAGAGCTGATGGAGACCATAGGGTGCAACAACAGAGTGTGACAGCACTGGCCAAAACAAAGCTGAAGGTAAGTGGCCCTCAGAGAAGGAAGCACCTTCCAAGAGTCCATAA
Organism: Merops nubicus; assembly: GCF_000691845.1. Taxonomy (NCBI): domain Eukaryota; kingdom Metazoa; phylum Chordata; class Aves; order Coraciiformes; family Meropidae; genus Merops; species Merops nubicus. The sequence continues at coordinate 2,635 of NW_008611940.1, read as the reverse complement.
ACCCTCATCCCAGGGCCAAGATGAACAAACTCCATCTCTCCAAATATCACTAGCCTGCGTCCTGAGACGCAACTGCTGCCCCCAGCCACGCAAAGAGGCAGCGTGCCGCCCACAGGGCTGGGAGCAGGGTCCCATGGAGGGGAGCTGCCGCAGCACCGCTGAGTCCACCCCAGCTCCTCCAGCCCACAGCGTGCGTGCACAGCTCCAAGGCAAGAGGGCTCAGCCAGGACGGGGGCTGAGTCATGCTCAGCCCCTGATAACCTGCCAGGACAACAGGCGGGCTCTCCCCTGCTTTTTAAACGCTGAACAATACACTCGGTGTCTGTCTTGCCCGTCTGCCTGTCCCTTTGGCTAGATGCCCTCCCCGCCTGCACCCGTGGGGACCCAAATCAGTGATTCACTTCCCCCTTTGTAATGCTCAGCAGTTGCTGATTTTCCACTAAAGCATCAAAGAAGAATGGGCAGCCTCAACACCAGCGTCTGTGTCTACAGGACGAGCGAGAAGCAGCCAGCCTTGGAAAGCAGCAAATTGACCACAGACCAGAAACTTCCCCTTTCTTGGACTCCAAATAGGTTCCTCAGCAGGCAGATGGGATTCATAGCTCAGTCTGCAGCTCCTGGAGCACAGAAGAGGCACTGCTTAGAGAGCACTCAAGTTTATTGTCAGTTAGCTCACAAACACGCTGACAAGGAGGAGAGCTCTGTTAGGACTCAGGGATGAGGGAGTAAACCACACCATACAAGGCACCTGACTTCAAGCCCACCCATAGTATGTCCATAAATCCTGGCTCAGCTTATTATCCCCGTAAGCGACAGAGATAGCTCTGAAACCTGACAGCTTCCAGCTTCCCACTGTCCCTCCTGCAGCTTCCTCCATTCCTGGGACCCCTCACACACTTGAGGGAGCTGTCAAGGTCTGAAGCCCCTTGCTCCCCAGGGTTTGGTGGAAGGCAAGGGAAGTTCTGCGCAGAAGCAGCCACCAGCCTCCTCAAGGCAGGAGACTTTGCTGGCTGTGCCAAGCAGGACCTGTGCATTATGAAGGCCACAGGAATAACTATCCAGGTGCCTTCATGCCCAATTCACAGTCACCTGCAGCCAGATATCATGCCAGAGGGGACACCAGACACAGGCACCTGGACTGTCATGGGGACATCAAAATGAATGACAATCCTATTGCTTACTACAGCAGATCTCAGCTGCCAAGGCGTCCGCTCGCAAGTTCACCTGACACCTTGTAGTGCCACAAGCACAGCTCACACACAGCCAGGTCACCGAGCAAGCGGGAATGGAATCATCCAAATCCCCCCTTCCTTGTGAGACCTCAAGAGCTCTTGTGGGCAGAGGTGCCACTGACAACACCCTTTGCCTTGGGCGCAAAGAGCACTGCCATGGTGGGGCTGCATGGGCAGGAACGCGTCAGGCTCCCTGCCCCACATGCACACGTAATGCCTCTGGCACGTGCCCAGGAGCTACATCAGTCTAGCACTCAGACACCACCACTTTTCCTTCACCACAGCTAGCAAGAGGCTGTCACAGAGCCCGCATGGCTCTTGTTTTGGGATCTTGCCTGTGCCATCTTCCAGTGGTAGCTCCAGCTCTCTGCTCTGCTTGACATAGGTGCCAGTGGCTGACTGAGATTTCTCTTGGTCTCTCACTACAAACTGCAGCAACAGATGTGCAAGTCTGTTGGACAGTAAAGTCACCAGGTGTTTGCCCCATGTCTCCAAGCTCAGTCCCTCCACCACTACCACCTTGGCATCTTCCTTCCTCTGGCCCCCAAAGCAATGCTGGTGCTGTAGGGCCACCCGAGCTGGCTCCTAGCCCGCCTGCAGTGCATGAGAACAAAGAGGGAAGAGATGGGCTCTGAACTCTATTTTTATCTGCTCAGGAGTTGCCAGACACCACATAAGCAAACCTCTCTAAGCACACGGACAGCTAACAGGTTGTTTTTAACCAGTCTCTGGGGGTCTAATTTGCTCCTTAACCAAAGTGGCTGCTCACATGTCTCCGCACAGTTCTCTACTGACATTAAATGCCCTTCCCTTGCCACATGTGCCACACATGCCACCTGCCACTCTGCAAGTGCTCCTCTTTGCTCCCATGTATTAGAGAGTGAGCAACTGACTCCCTGGAAGAAGTCCAGCTCTCCAAGCATGGGAACAGCACCTGCCTTGCCCAGCGAGGATGCAGAAACGTGCCCTGCGCAAGGACATGGCACCGGGCTGTCACAGGGAACAGCAGATTGTGCACCTCATGGGATACATCAGACCTTAGCACTGACCCAGAATTGTGATTTCAAAATGCCAAGCGTCATGAAGAGCAAGAGCCGTTTGCAATTTGCCTGTATCCAGAGCTGAAGTGTGGACCAATGGCTCCCAGAAAAATCAAAATGCAGCCTGCAACTGCTCTGAACTTCAGGTGAAGCCAGCAGAGGAACCAGGCCAGGCTAATCCATTTAAAACGCCACATCTAGGCCAAACCATGCACGCTCCATAGACCAAAGCAGAGATGCAGCGGGAGGAGGAGGCCAGGCAAGCCACCACCTCTGGCAGAGCCGCCCAGGCTGGCCTGCGGCGTGCGCGGTGAGCGGCAGGTGAGGCGGGTGGCTGCGCACCCCCCTCTGCCCCCCCAGCTC
>NW_008611939.1:283-792 GCF_000691845.1 Merops nubicus | reverse complement strand
CGGAAGTGCCTGGGAAGGTCCCGGAAGGGGCTTCAAGAGGTTCCAGAAGGTTCCAGAAGGTCCTTGAGGGGCTTCAGACCTTCCTGAGGGGCTTCAGAAGGTCCCGGAAGCTCCTCAGAAGGTCCTGGAAGGTTCCAGAAGCCCTTGAGAAGGTACTGGAAGCCCCTGGAGAAGGTCCCGGAAGTCCTGAGAAGGTTCCGGAAGCCCCTGAGAAGGTCCCGGAAGTCCTCAGAAGGTCCCGGAAGTCCCTCAGAAGGTCCCGGAAGGTTCCAGAAGCCCCTCAGAGGGTCCCAGAAGCCCCTGAGAAGGTCCCGGAAGTCCTCAGAAGGTCCTGGAAGTCCTCAGAAGGTCCCGGAAGTCCTCAGAAGGTTCCAAAAGCCCCTCAGAAGGTCCCGGAAGGTCCTGGAAGCCCCTGAGAAAGTCCCGGAAGTCCCTGAGAAGGTCCCAGAAGTCCTCAGAAGGTTCCAGAAGCCCCTCAGAAGGTCCTGGAAGCTCCTGAGAAGGTTCCG
>NW_008611939.1:0-236 GCF_000691845.1 Merops nubicus | reverse complement strand
GTCCCGGAAGCCCCTCAGAGAGTCCCGGAAGCCCCTGAGAAGGTCCTGGAAGGTCCTCAGAAGGTCCTGGAAGGTCCTCAGAAGGTCCCGGAAGGTTCTCAGACTTCCTTGAGGGCCTCTGGAAGGTCCTTGAGGAGCTGCAGAAGGTTCTGGAAGGACCTCAAACCTTCTCCAAGGCCTTGAGAAGGTCCTGGAAGGTCTCCAGGAGCTTCTTGAGGGTCTCCAGCTCTTCTCCA
>NW_008611938.1:0-1125 GCF_000691845.1 Merops nubicus | reverse complement strand
GCAGACTGCCCGGGGCAGGGGTAAGTTTTCCTCCTCCTCCTCGCTCCCCAGTGAAGGAAGTGGAGTGTGAAGGCACCGTGGAGTCGGTGGAGCCCCCCACAGAGCACCACAGCTACGGGCGCAACGAGGGGGCCTGGATGAAGGACCCGGCGGCCAAGGATGACCGCATCTACGTCACCAACTACTACTACGGCAACAGCCTGGTGGAGTTCAGGAGCCTCGACAACTTCAAGCAGGGTGAGGGCTGGTGGGCACAGGGGCCTGGGCTCCTCCTGGGTGGGTTGGGCTCCTCCTGGGTGGGTACCCAGTGCCATGCAATGCTGGCTGTGCCGGGCGCTGGGATGGTGGGCAGCTGATGGGGACCTGTGCTGGGGAGCATCCATGGGGCAGCAAGGAGGACACGAGTCCCCTGCCACTGCTGGCACACTGAGGCCATCAGACGTGGGACCTCAGTGCTGTGAGGGGTTCCAACACTTCTGCCCGCTCACAGGCCGCTGGAGCAACCTCTACAAGCTGCCCTACAACTGGATTGGCACCGGGCACGTGGTGTACAGAGGGGCCTTCTACTACAACCGCGCCTTCACCAAGAACATCATCAAGTACGACCTGAAGGAGCGGTACGTGGCGGGCTGGGCGATGCTCCACGACGTGGTGTACGAGGACACGACGCCCTGGAAGTGGAGGGGCCACTCGGACATCGACTTCGCCGTGGACGAGAGCGGGCTCTGGGTCATCTACCCCTCCGTGGACTACGACTACTCGCAGCAGGAGGTGATTGTCCTGAGCCGACTCGACCCTGGGGACCTCTCGGTGCGCAGAGAGACCACCTGGAAGACGGGGCTGAAGCGCAACGCCTATGGGAATTGCTTCATCATCTGTGGCATCCTCTATGCTGTGGACACCTACAGCCAGAAGGAAGGACAGATCTCCTACGCCTTCGACACGCACACGAGTACGGAGGCAGAGCTCCGGCTGCCCTTCCTCAACCGTTACGCCTTCACCACGCAGGTTGACTACAACCCCAAGGAGAAGGTGCTCTACGCCTGGGACAACGGCCACCAGATGACGTACGGGCTCCGCTTCGTGGTCTGAGCGCCTGGCCGGGTCCCAGCCCCACCCCTGCAC